>NW_011499898.1:807241-817215 GCF_000495115.2 Populus euphratica | reverse complement strand
GAAGGAGATTGTCTCCCACATCAGCTATAAATAGAGAGTGTCATTGATAGCTGATCACCACGAAATAGAGAGAAACACATAGAGAGCTTTGAGAGAGAGTAGAGTTGAGTAGAGAAGTTTTTCTCCTCCTTGTTTTTGTTGTTTGTATTGCTTTTGAGCTTGATTAATATAAACCAGAAGCTCCGTGGAGTAGGCAAGTTGCCAAACCACGTAAATTGATGTGTGTTTGAATGCTGGAATGTCCTAACAAGTCGGTGTCAATCGTACTAAATACCGTAAGGTCATTGAAGCATTGCAATATCTTTCACTCACTCGACCTGACATCAGCTTTTCAATCAATAAATTGTTACAGTTCATGCATTGCCCTTTACAATTCATTGGACTGCCACCAAGCAGTTGCAGTGTTACCTAAAGAATACAGTTTTTCATGGCGTCTCAATCCAAAAAAATGTTAACCCTCCTCTTACATGTTATTTAAATACGAATCGAGCTGGGAATTTGGATAATTGCAACTCTACTTCAGCTTATCTCATTATGTTTGGTTCAAATCTCCTCTAATAGAGCTCCAGAAAATATTAACCCTTCTCTTGTATTTTTCTTTATTACTATAGCTAGAATCAGGGATCAGCTAGAATCAAGGATCTGTTTTGTATCCTTTCCTTTACAAGCTTTCCATGCTTAACACTTTGTATTTTGTATATAAAAAGTTATGAAGATTAAATAAAGTGTGCAAAATTCAAAACATTATTTTTTTTTACCATTTCCAATTGAGTTTTCAATTAAAAGATTTGTTTTTAGAAAATCCCATGTAATGCCAATAGGCTAGAAACTGTATTTTGTTCTTTAAGGGTGCTTAGCCATCCCAAAATATTTTACAAAAAAGAGAGAAATAATCTTAATTTCTAATTATTATGGCTAAATAGAATGATATATCATTCTATCTTATATTAATTTGAAGTGATGAACCTAGTTCATCTGATAATTATTTTTTGGTATATTCCCAAGTGTATTTTTTGTAGTTAAGAGTTGGCAAAATTAACCAATTTTTGCATCGCACCGAATTGCATACTCTGCAAGGATATATAATTATTAATTATATTATTTGAAAATCACTATAATAATATATCTAAATTGACTTGTTTTCTAGAATTCACCAACTCAAATATCATAAATTTTAAGATTAATATTACAGGTCTATTTCAACGTTAATTTCAAGATTTTAAGAAATTAATTAAGGTTTACACACACACCACATCTCTTTATCTACTTTACAACTCAGCCGGGCATCGTCCACGTATATATGCCGTAGTCGCTCGAACCATTATTCTTAGTTGGAACTGCTAAACTTA
This sequence comes from Populus euphratica, assembly GCF_000495115.2. Classification (NCBI taxonomy): domain Eukaryota; kingdom Viridiplantae; phylum Streptophyta; class Magnoliopsida; order Malpighiales; family Salicaceae; genus Populus; species Populus euphratica. The sequence goes on along the minus strand of NW_011499898.1, from coordinate 815,866 downwards.
ATACGTCTCTGCACACCCTTTATTTAGAATAATTATGAAAATATATAATCTTAAGGGAATATTTTAAATTTGCTAACTTAATTAGATGTATAATTCATATATATATATATATATATGAATATTTGGTTTTGAGAATTAAATATTTTTCCATGTAGTCTTAAAGACTATTCTATATTAATTTAGTGTATTTTAAGAAAATAAAAATTTATATTTCAAGCTTGTGGAGATTTTTTTAATCGATTACCGCGGTAATTTGTGGGTTAAAAAAATCTAACAGTTGATTAGAGAGAACGTGTGGGAATATATTGCAAGCTTACTCGATAAGGCCAAAGCATATAGCACATTTTGTCTTATCCATTCCATTTGAATCTCACAGTAGAAACAAAAAAGTTGTGTGTTTCGAAGAATCCAATGCTTCACTGAAGCGGCATCATATTGCTAGCCAGCTTCCTCTTGAAGATAATGGGTGAGCAATCTGTTTAATAATTTATTTTTAAAAGTACTTTTTGTTTTAAAAATAGATAAAAATAATAATTTTTTATTTTTAAAATTCATTTTTTATATCAATACATCTGAACATGCAAAACCAAACAATACCTAAATATCAGCTACAACATGTATGCTGTTTGCTCTAACTTCTTCCATGTATAAAGCTTCTGTGAGAAATGATGGAAACTGCGCCTCCTTTCCCCATATTCCTTTTGAATCATAGAGAATAACATTTTCATTCCATTTTCATTATACGTACAGGTTAAGTAGTGGTCGTTGTGTTCTGTATTCAGAGAGTATTTTCCATAATTTAAAGTGTTTTGCTGCATTTTTAATGATTCCATGTGTAGAAGTTTTCTAATTGAAAATGTACTGTAAGTTTTCAATCTCTTAAAAAAAAATCATATTTGTACATCATACATATTGTTTTTATATGTCGTCATTATAGTGTTTTTTAATTAATATAAATATCCAAATTAATTTATGCATATCTCCTGTACTTCATGTAACAACAACAATACGCGTATCAATAAATTATTCTATATTTTGAAAAGGTTGTATTTTCCTATCTCATATAAAGGTGCAATCTATAAATAGTTTTTTTTATGATAAGCCTCTTATTAATGTAAGAGGGAGAAGTACTGGTATCTTTAATAATTGTTTAATGCATTGTTATTAATTAATTAATAAAAAAACTTTGAAAAATATAGTATTTTTACTGTACATCACCTCCCACAAAATTATACATTGTAATTTTTTTATTTTCTTTTTCTTCTAATTTTTTATTTAATATTTATTTTAATGGATATTAGGCTTTAAAATTTATTAAGGTTTGTTTTTTAACTTAGTCTTGTAACCTGTGTTGTAGATTTAATAGGTTAATATAAGTAACTCGAGTTTTTTTTATTTTTTTATTAATTTTTTAATTTTAGTTTTCTATATTAGATTTATTAAAAATTAAACTTTATTATTTGATTCGCTTTACTTTTTAAATGGTTATTACAGTCTCATAACTTAAGTTATTAATTTTTCTGGGTTAACCAAGATAGGTTTGGTTGTTTTACTGTGTCTTTTTTTTTAGATTTTTTTTAATTTTATTATTTAATATTTGGTGAATTGGAAATTGAGCTTTATAATTTATTTTGAGTTTTTTTCTATAGGATTATCTAGGTCTCATGACCTAAGTTACAGGTTAACATGCTAAACTAAGTTGACTCAAGTTTTTTTTTTAATTTTATTCTTCAATATTAGATTTATTAAAAATTAAACTTCATAATTTGTTTTAACTTTTCTTATATAGGATTATCATGACTCAAGTTGACCTGACTAATTTAATACGTTATCATTTTAATATTTTTTTAAAAAAATATTATTTTAAATTTTTTTAATTAAACTATATTTTTATTAATTATTCAAATTATTTTTAAATCCGTCAAATTAACAAGTTGTAATTGATCAATTCCCACATTATTTAAGTATTTTTTACAAGGAAAATACTAGTAAGACCTTGATGTATTTTTCTACAAGATGTCAATTCCGCGTGTCAACGAACTATTATCTTCTAAAGAGCAATCGGTGTTCCTTGATAGATGTTGCTATTTCGACCTCCTTTATTCTACAATGATTTCTTAGCTTTTTCGTGGTTTGGTTTTGCTCTCAAGAAGTCTATAAGTTTATATTGAGAGGTGAAATACCATTTTTAAATAGAGTTTTTTTTTTCAAACATTTAGTAACAAATAATCAAAAGAAAAGGATGACTGCTAATCTTATATAACAGTCTTGCAAAATATACTTTTCAAAAATATCAACCATTAGACCATGAGATGTGTTAATGAAATCCACTTATTTAATGGATAGAATTCCCATATTACTCAATTTGGAGTGATAATATACCAATGGGAAAACCTTAAAGCAACATGAAAACCATTTAGCTCCTAACATATTATTGCATGATCAATTTAATTCTATTTTTTTATCAATTTTATCTTGAATATAATTATTATTAGACATAGCGTCCCTCTATTTTAAAAAAAAAAATACTCTGATATCTAAAATCTCACTAGATCCTGACTAATTCAATTAAATTAGGTCAACCTACTTAGAGATAAAACTTTTTCAATAATAATATATTTTATTCATAATCTACTCAAAGATAAAACTCTTCCAATAATAATATATTTTATTCATAAAATTTAAACTCGAAATCTTATTTATTTAAAAATAATAAGCATGATAAGCATCCCTCTATCTATCATAGTGAAAAGATTTCATTCAATTTACAAAGAATTATTCTTTAAATACTCCCATCAAAAACACCAAAAATGATAGCATGTTTGGCCTTTACGGTAACCGTTATTTTGCTCTGTGAATGAGATTATTTATCTATTTGATAATCATAGCTATGTTTTTTTCAATTATAATTACCATTGGAGACATAATTTAAATTGATATTTAAAAAAAAAATTAGGTATTTTTTTAAGAAACTGGATGATATGCTTAGGAAATAAATTCTTTCTTTGGTAAACACACATATCATTAAAATATACAAATAAAAAAGAAACGAGAATCAAAATATTACACAATTTAAAAAAAAAATAGAACTACTAAATAACTTAGTTAAAACCCATAAAAGTTGGGAACTAATATACTTTGAGTCAAGTAAATAGTCCTAGATAATGCTCATTTCAGTTAAAATTATACCAATTAACTGTACACTCGTTGCGACCAGAAAAAACCTCTAAAGTTCCTCAAGCAGACATATTTTAAGGTAGAACTTAAAAAAGATATGATGAGAACATAACATGACAGATCTAAATTTACAGATTACTAAGATTGACCCCTAAAATGGAACCTAAAAAAACAATTAGTACAACCAAAAAAAAATCTGTTAATTTAGTTCCTTTTGGGCATCTTTGGTTTCGACTTCATGCTGGCTCTCCGAGCAACATCCCATGCCTTTTGCGGGGCACATATACCTAGCTGCGCGGCGAAAAATGACTCATACCCAGGTGAATCAAAAGCAAAGCCAGTGTGTCTTGATATCTCTCGTGGTAATTGAGCTATGGCATAGCTCCTCTCTTCCTGTGGTGTAAGCTGGCTCCCAACATCCAGTAATCTCGCACTGGTGTTGTCTTCAAGCTCGCGCCTGTGAATTTCCTGAACAATCTGATAATCGTAGGGGAAGAACCATCTTTGAATCCTGTGTCCAAACAAACCAACCAACAGTTGTAACAACAGGAAAATGTCCATAAAAGAACTATCTGAAAATGCAATTGGTTCATAAACACATGAAACTCTTCGAGCCACTCCTGAATCTTACCCTTGATAAATGAAGTCGCCAAAAAGTGCAACAATAGGAACAAGAAGAACCGTGAGGTAGAAATAGAATGTACTCATCAACACGTATATGACGAAAAAAACATTCTCCTACAGTGAATGGAAGGAGGAGCAAGTTAGCATGTACATAATTCCATTATCCTAGAGGAGACAAGACAAGAGAATTGAAGAGAAGCAATGAAAAGGACTAACCCGTAAAACAGAATACACAAAAATGAACATGAACCATGCCAAAATGCTCCCTCCAACACTAATATAATGCCACCTTGTAATTGAATTACATATCATAAGGAGACGCAGGTTGACAGTGACTACAGCACAAGTGAAGGCCATCGTGCTGATATCCCATTGTCCCAACATCCTGCCTGATGAATTTTTACCACTGGCACTGGAGGCGATCACAAAGTGATAAAAGACAAGCGACTGATACACGGAAAAGCAAGCCCATGTGACCACAACTCTCCACTTGAAAAAGACATTTCTTATTCCCTCCCTGTACAGTTCAGGGTACTTCTTTGAAAGGGATGCACTGACATCCTGGAAAAACAAATCGAGTTCCAGATTTAAATAAGAAATGAAGCGTGTAACAAAAAGTTAAGCATCACACACACTTCCCTAAATTTGAATTACCTAAGGAAAATCACAAGTCCAAGCTAGCTAAGTGCATTATTCGGTCAGCACTGAATTTCAAAATGATGTATTTTGGTTACTAAAGTTTGATTATCTTAAACATTCAGCTAAAAACAATTAAAAAAAATAAACATTTTCGGTTCTGTTTGGACAATTACAACCAAATAAGGAGATGAACCATCCAGCTGATATTTAACCTACATAAAATAAGATTTTTTAATTTGAACCTTCACTAAAACCAGAAGCCAAATCTAGAATGCCAAAAAAATCAAACAAACTGAGCAAACCAGTAGTTATTCTCAATTTGAATAGGTATTTTTACTTCAGTTTATTTTGTTTCTAAATATTGAGAATGCCACTAAGTGATTGATTTCACAAACTTAATCCAAAATAACCACATTCAGTTGCATGGCTGATGCGAGAAATTCTTGCCAAATGAGTTTTGAAAGCAAGAAGCACCTTATCAAAAAGCCCAACAATGATCACCGGCAGGGCTGTGAATATGACATTATATAATGACTGGAACCAATCATCGTAGAATCTTTGACCAGAAAAACCAGTTTGAAAGGTGAACCAAAATTGAGTCAAAGTGAAAGTAAGGTTCTTGTAAAAAAAGTATGTAATGACCTGCAATAAAGAAACATCAGGAATATTAGCCCAGTTAGTTTTCATAAAATCTAAAAATTGGTAGAATCACAGACCTTGCATATTCTAAGATAAGACCATCGTCCATGCACAAGAAGTAAATCTGTAAGATAGCGAAACTGAGCAATTGCAAAATCACTGGCCATCACTGCTTGCATCCCTTCCAACCCACTTATTCCAATACCAATATGCGCAGCTTGAATCATGCTTACATCATTGGCTCCATCTCCTATACTGAGCGTTATTTTCCGAGCACCTTTCTTTACCAAACTAGTTACCTGCAAAATAAATTCAAAGTTGTTGCAACCAAACACCAGGAAATGATTCATAATTACACATCATGTATTAAGGAACAATTACTAGATGCAGCATTAAAAAGCTTGGTTTCACAAACTCAAGATTGCACGTTCAAGTCTTGTAAGCAACCACTTCAAGCAATAATGCCTGAGGCAGGACTTTTTCCATCTCTTTCACTAGCACAATACTCTTTTACTTTGGAGAAAGCAGATCCACTTTCAGTGCAACTTTTCAGAAGCTTCTGTCACTCAAGATAGAGCTCTTGCAGACATTCTTGGTAAACTTAGCAAAAGTTGTTCCAGGAAGCAAAAGTTGTTCCAGGAATAGCATCTAGTCCGCAGCTGAATCATCTTGTGTCTTAAAGCATTTTACCACCAGTTAGAATGCCAAACGTGAGTTGTTGACCATAGTTCTAATGTTTTAAGAGTCAATCACATCCATTTTGCATTTGTAAGGACACTATAGGCTTTGCAACTTTATTCCTGAGGACAAAAATAATATAATACTTTCTTTTCATACAACATTCTAGGACTTCATTATGGTGTAAGGTGCATGAACAGCAAAATAAAAAAGAGAACAGAGCCCAACACAAGCGTCAAATAGATAGATTTTCCACCGGAAAAATCACCTGTGCTTTCTGTAAAGGAGAAACCCGACAGCAAACAACTGAAGTACAATTCAAGCTCAAATTCAGTAGCATTACTCGTAAAGTTGGGTCCAATGCATACATCAAACACTTCCCATCTATAACAAGTGTTAGTTTTGGTTCAGGTGCAGAGTGTAAATAGTGCTGTGCTTCCTCGAGGTACTTCTTCAGTTCTTTTTTCACTTCTTCCTTGATAAAACGTGCAATTTCCACTTGGTCACCCTGGAAAAAGAATTCAGTTAACATAATTGATGAATTGTTTACAATGAAATATGGTATGCATCTGACAACAAGGTGGCTAAGAAATGCTACTTACCCTGTTTTCAACTTCTCTAATTGCATCAGTTTCTGAACTGATGATGAACTGTTTCATCTCATTGTTAATCAAGTTGCACGCTTCAGGAATGATATAGCCACAGAGAATTCAGAAAACTGAAGGTGGAAAATAAGGAAAAGCCACACATCTCAAAGACAAAAATAGAGAAAATTTGGTCCAACAGAATAATCACACACCATAAGCTATATTTATTGCTGTTTCCATCTTGTCCCCAGTCAGCACCCAAACCTTAATCCCAGCTCTAGAAAGAGTCTCAATACAAGCTGGTACTCCTTCTTGAAGCTTGTCTTCTATAGCAGTGCTTCCAATCAAAATAAGATCCTTTTCTATAAGTTCTGCAACCTAAGCAAGTTTAGAAGCTATATGAGAGGGTGAATTAAAATGCATCAAAATAAAACGTGACATCAAGTTTAACCATCTGATGACCATGGGGAAAAAGGACTTGTTCACTTTAAAAGAATTGACTTGTTCAGGATTCTACCATTAAAAAGTATTTGGCAAGAGTTTGTATGACATAATCTAAACTCATTGCATTTTTATGCTGCAATAGTTGGAAACCTAACAAATAACAATTTTCTAACATTCATCACACAATAACAAACTGCACTAGCATCTGGTATCCCAACATACCCTGTAATTTTCTGTAGCACAAATAATAAAACAAAAATTAGTAAAAATTTCTAAATATACTACATCAAAGGTTTTCACATGAAAGATAAGTATTTGATGCATAGCTTATAATGTGATGGCCGCCCAAAAACAAGCTATGGCAATGAAGGAACTTCTTTCAAAGCAAAATCTATATAATAAGTATTTAATGCATAGCTTATAATGTGAAAGATGATAAAACTAATGATCATTCATCAGTTTTCACCATCATTTATAAAACACAACCCCACCCATCAACACCAAACAAAAATGTCCAGACAGTACATATACCTCATCTAACTTCGTCTCACGATCTCTGAGAGAAGATTTAGCTTGTATAAACTTCTCATTCCAGCTTTCATATGTTTCAGGACTCAGGTCTCTATAGGCAAGGCAAAGGGTACGTAATCCAGCAGACCCAAACTGTTCCAAATGATCCCTGGTTACTTTCTTTAGATCATCATTTCCACCAGCCAATCTTTCATAAATTACAGTATCAGCACCCTGTAAAAAACAGGTTTCAGGCCTGGTGTCATTTTCCAAGTCAAATTCCAATTGTATATCTATCTCATATAACAAATCTTCAGAAAATATTACCTTGCAGTATAATACAAGTCTACCATTCGGATATCGACAAACAACGGACTGGCGCTTTCTTGTGCTATATTAACAACAATTATTACAATTGATGTTAGGGTTATCAAACACGAGCTCCAAAATGGAATATTGGTTGGTAGGAAGGATGTGCATTTACCTGTTGAACTCAAGAACATTCAGAATTTCATAAGCCACATCTTGAATTTTACCCATCTTCTCCACATGAGATTCACGAACGTATATCATAGTTGGTGTGCGCCTGAGGAAAAACCAACTATTAGCCTCAAGAATTATTCACAGGTTTCATAAGCAAGCATCAACTAGTGCAGCAATCACAAACCTGTAGAAGAAAAAACCAAAGTTCTTTGCAGCAGTAACTAAAGCAGCCTCATCAGGAGATGCAGCCTGATATGTAATTTTCTCTGGGGACTCATCTCCTTCAGGAAGCACAGTGTGACAAATAGCAAGGCATCTGAAAAATTCCTACAAAAAAAAAAGAAGATATATGACTTGAAACACTATGAATTATGGATCACATACATAAAAGTAGAATAAAAGAAAGCAAAAGCCAGTGAATCATACTTCAATCCAAGCAAGAGGGGAAAAAATTGTAACTCTCGTTTTCAAGATCATGACAATTTCCCGGCCACATTCGTATGTGGATAAGAGTAGAAGTACAATTATGTCAAACTAGTCTTAGCAATCATATACTACCATCAACAATGGTTTCATATAATACATAGAGTAAACAATCATATATAGAGAGCATCCAAGGTATTGTCATATCCATGCAATAACAAACAAAAACTCTTATCAGAAATACAAAGAGAGAGAGAGAGAGAGATTTGATAAGTGACAATAACCTAAACCAAGATCACTCTTTTCAACAAATCATTCCAATTAAAATACACAGAAAAGGGCTCTATGTTTCTAAGAAATACGCTCGCATAAAGCAACAGAAATTGCATCATAATCCTGCTGAATAAAGAGCTACCTTGCA
>NW_011499898.1:797692-807218 GCF_000495115.2 Populus euphratica | reverse complement strand
ACAGAAATTGTATCATAATCCTGGTGAATAAAGAGCTACCTTGCATGAATCAGAGTTGGGTTCATTCCTCCAAGCTCCTCGCATAAGCCTGTGATCATCAAAATTAAACCCCTTCTCCTGAATTGCAGTGGTAGATTTCTGCAGCTGTAAGAAATTCAAAAATATTCAGATTTCCTGATTTCCACACATGGAGAATAGAGAGAAGACTGATAGGAAGAAATCTTTTTTCTCAAATACAACAAATTGTGGCTTTTTTCTAAATTAAAAAGCAATACATACATCTTGAATTTTTATGCCATTCCGCTGAGCTCCTCCCTGCTCTATTTCAGTGAAACCAGATCCATAAACCTCTCCTCCAATTGAACACTTAAAGAACTCCATTAAATTTCTTGTTAAAGTGCCGGTTTTATCAGAAAAAATATATTCAACCTGACAAGAGCATCCATTCAAAAAACTTCACAAAGCATGAAGTGAAAAATAACAAATTATATTGTTCACAATGGCAGTCCTCCATCACATTACAATGTGCATACAAATTTTCATATTGATGACTATACTGACAATAAATAAGCTAGCTGGACGCATACACTATCAGTTTACCTGTCCAAGTTCCTCATTTAAATTGGAAGTCCTGGCCAATGCAGGGGTGTTAGTTTCAGCATGGTACATATGCAGGTCCTTATTGATAAATTGAGTGGACTGAATAAATTTAATCATCTGAAAATGAATTTAAAATCATTATAAAAAATTGCACATTCAGCAAGAATGTATGTCCACTATACTATAGCAGATGAAAATGATTATATCCAAGATACCTACCTCAATAGAAACATATAAAGATATGGGAATTATTGTCGAGTATAGAGTGATTAGGGTAAAGAAAGTTAGAGCTGCAACCTAGTGATCCAACAAAGAGAGTAAAACCATGAGAAAAGTATGAAGAAAAAGCCAAAACAAAAACATAACTGAAGCAAGCATATAATACCACAAATCGGTTGCTAGGGTTAAACTCTGCAGCCACGCCTTTATCAAGACCTAGATAGTAATACTTCCGGTTTATGAATATGCCACTGCAGATTTTCATGAAGCAGAAAACATTACCTATTGCCCAATTTAAAAGGGAGAGAAATAGCAATTTAAGAAAAAATCTTAAAGGCTAGTAAATACAATACCTCCCAATGGCTCCAATGAGGCACATTATGAACAGAGTACCAAAAAGAGCAAGTATAAGTTTATCAAGTTTCCTCTCCAATGTACTCCTCTTGGAAGGAACATTCATGGAATTCATCATGACCTGTTATTGAATAAAGTCATCATAAAGCATTATGAGTAACATGTGAGTAAAGGACACAAAATGGAAGATACCAACAAGTGAGTCTATATGACAAGATTTTGTAGCATTATAACATACTTTGATAACAAAAGTTGTTCCTATTCTTCTAAAGAAAAACTAGTCCTAAAAGAAAAGAGTAACTCATCCAGAGGCAAAATGGGGCCTTCCAGACTTCCAATCCTTAAATCTTGGACAGGTCTATCTTTGTTGTAAAGCCTTTTACCCATCTTCAGCCTCCAGTTTTCTTCATTTCCCTTTGGTCAACGTTGTCTGAAACCCAAGGTTCCATCCAAGAATAAAGCATTCATCTAGAAGGTGGTTCTTAAAAAATGTCAATACTGACAAGTTACAAATAAAAGACCCTGTAGGCTGTAAGGCGTTGTTGCCAAACATTTGCATCATGTTTAAAATTAGCGGGGACTCACATATCCACCTTCATTTTTCATTGCATTGCCTTCTTGTGGTTGGTGGTAAGCATTGATAAAGAGTTGTTACTCCAACCAAGAGGTTTTGGGGAGGGAATAAACAGCAAAGTGTTATATACGCCACTATTACAATATTCAATGTGTCAATGTGCAGTCTCTTATTGAGAATTCTCAAGTATAATTCTCTATTCAAATGTAAGCTTTATTTGATATATGTTTTCTTAGCATTCAACGGGAAAGGTAATGTTCTGGTTTAATATCTGTAGCTTTTCTTTTGTAGGATATTTTCCCCTTTCCCTTCAAGTTGTCTGGTCATTAATAGAATTTACTTTATCAACAAAATGAATCTGCTGCACTCCACATTTGTAGAAGAAAAATAACAAATTAAGTCAGGACCTGCATTCAACAAAGAATTACTTTTCTGAAACCTACTTGGGCTATCTCAATTACCAAAAACAGGGGAATCCATCATGCTTTTGTTAAAGAAGTTGAGAAGCAATGTGGGTAAGCAAGGATTAACAAGAACTGCACAGCAATTTGTAATAACAGACCTTTGTTTCATGACCTGTAAAAACAACAGCACCGACAATGTACTCTGTGTTCCTAAGACTACATCCCTGGAAACAAAAAATAAATGGTTAACAAGCAAATCCTAGATTAGTTACTTCATTAAAGAGTTACAGGAAGTCACTGATCAAAGAGATTTAAGAAAATGGATATTTTCCATTTGTTTTCTTTTAAATTGAGAATCATGCAGCAGTTAAGAGAAGCATACAATAATTATAATCTGTCAAATTTTGTGATAGAAAAAGAAGAGGAACATAAATATTAGGATAATGTTTAAGGAAGAAGGATTCGAATATACTCTTAAAAGAATCTGGTTTGGAGAGAGAGGCAATGTTTGCTTTTGGAACATGAGATTTCCCGTGAAAGTGTATAGTGAGTTGTTTGGTTGCTCACACTGCACCTCACCTGCAGTAACAAAAGGAAGACTTGTAAGGTCATTCACGCAATCATGCTCAAAAGGTGGAATCTAAACCACACGGGAAAGAAAAGACAAGGAATATTGCTTAAATGAGAACAATACATAATAGGTATTTGCGATATAAATTAGTATATGGAAACATGTAAAATTATGTAACACCAATCACTATAAGTAATCAAAATAAAGAGTAGATACTGTAAACCAACCACTTTAAGTCAAGATTGATGTACAGCCACAGGCAATGTGTGAGATATTGGACTAGCAATTTCAGACACAGCACATATGAATATTGTGCATAGAGCACTAGAATGTGACAATAAGGAGGACAAGGAGAAAACTAAGTTTGCAAAAAAAAAAATCTACCAAAAATATGATAATTGAGGAGCTAAAACTGGCAGTCCATGGACATTGAAGGACACCCTATCTAGCCACTAACTTTCATGCTCTCCAGAAGACAATCGCTGCCTTGAAAAACAGAAGAGAGAATCAGCAATCGACATGTTCCTTCCATCACATATTAGCTAATTGTGAGTTATATGGTCTGTGCAATGAATTCTTGACATTATTAATGAAAGTTTCCTAAGCACATAATTCTAAACCTTAAGCATGTAAAAACACCCAGATGCATATATTTGTGGCCTACAAACCCAAAATAACCTTTAAATTCAGCAGCTTTCTCAGGAGTCAAGTAATCCCATGTCCTTTCTAGTGCCTTTCTGATCTTCAAATTTGTTTCCCCATCCAAATTTGCAGTCTGAAAACAGAAGGCAAATTAAAGAAAATAGATGAAAATATAAATATTACCAGCTGATCAGTTCACACTTTCAAGTTTCAAGGCAATATCGATGAAATAATGAGACCAACAGAAACAACAATTATTATAGTAACTATACAGAGTATGGTAAAAGAAAACCTCAACGTAGCAGACACCGTCTGCATTTGTACTTGCTAGGAAAAGCAGATCCGCAGGAAAGAATCCATCCTGCTTAACCTGTAATCAATGCAAAATAAAGCTATAAAAGAACAGATAATGAGAGAGAGAAGCTTTCAGAGAAATTTTTATAAACAGTGATTATAATGACGACAGTTATTATCCATAAAATATGTATAAGGTAGTTGAGTCAATCTTGAATCCCAAATCCTAATAAATAGTCAAAATAAATCAAGTCATCTTTAAAAATAGAAGTGAATTGTGCTTCCATAAAATGCATTTCCACACATCTCTTACAGTTCACACAATCAGCACAACAGCAACATGGTGACAGACAATATTTATAACAGTCAGAACTAACCAATAATTTCACTATTGTCAGGGAACAAAATGGTTAAGGATCCAAAATCTGTATAGCCTTATCTAGTCACCTTTGACCTGTAGCTGCATTACAACATCACTTAAACCAACCACTACCACCAAAAGAACAATAGCAGCAGCAAATAAACAAAGAGATTTTTTTTTATTTTTTTTTTGGGGGAGGGAACCAAACAATAATAACGTATCCATAAAACACTCTCCAGCTGTATGGGTTTTCCCTAAGATGCTCCCATTTAGCAGATTTATTTCCCACAAAAGCAGCAACTTCTTAATGCTCAAACAGCAGTACTTTTCATTAGGTTCCCAAATTCCACCTTCCAATAAAACTTGAATCCCAAAAACATGATAAGCCTACCAAGCAGAAGCTAACAAATAACACAACAAGATGTGCTGAGCAAAAGCACAAGGAAACTCTAATAGTTACTATAACAAATAGCAGGTAAAATGAAAATGATGAAAGCTGATGTTATAAGGCAACATAGCAACATTACAAAATAAGTTACAGAAATCAAGGCAGGGCCAATAATAAGGAGGTTATGACAAGCATCCCTAAAGAAATTCTGAAAATACCATAAAAAGGATGACATCAACTAGCAGAATGTTCTTTAAAACTTAATCTAGTCCTAAAGCACATCAACATCCAATGGAAAATATAAAATTGCAGCACACAGAAGCCTTTAAGCTCCAGGGGCCTGTACCCTTACACAGAGGGGTTGTTATAGGCTCATGGACCAAACTGCACCCATTTGAAGGGATAATGGCATTTAATATAAAGAATTCATCTTTGCAGTGAAATAACAACAAAATTAAGCACACTCACCCGGATAATGTCTCCAACCTGCAACTTCTTCCAGGGAACAGCCACCCACTTCTCATCTTGCAACACGTCTATAAGGGTATTGTTAATTACCATATCATTCTGAAAACGCTTCTGTTGAACATAATGAAGAAAAAAAAAATAAGAAGTAAGCATTTCTCCCAACACTAACATTAACAGTGAAGAAGACACTAATGTAATTCACTCTTTAACACATCATTCTGAAAGAGGAATCAAAAGACAAAGCATGAAAACCACAAGAACCATGAATAACACTCACCCAGTCCTCAAATGCCTCCTTAATGAGAGAGACAAGCAGCACCATGGTCAGAGGGACAACATTTGTCACTGGATTAACAGGACTGAACCATCAAAAAAACTACTTAAGTACAATGTGTATGCATATTAGATACTAGAAAATGTAAAAGCAAGGATTAAGAAAAATCTTGAGGATAGTTATCAAAAAGTGCAACAACCTCAGCGGCATACAAAAGCACACGCAGAATCTTAACAAAGAACAAACAGCTTTCAATGACATTAAAAACAACACTCAAAAAAAGCCGAAATGCTAACTAAGGACAGGATCAAAACTTGTGCAAAGAAAAATGAAAAAAGTCCCACATCTGAATTGAATAAGCTAACTGCTTCAGAAGCTTGGTTACGCAGGAGCTTTTATAGTTATTTATAATTTTTGTGATTTTAATTTTTTTTTTTAATTGTTTGCAACCGTGCATCTAGCACATGACTTTAAAATATTGGATGGCTAGGATTAGAAAGTTTTTTTTAGGAGTTTAATCTAGGGATAGAATTAAAAATTTTAATAGCTAACCTAGTATAAACAATCCGTTAATCAGATTTAAAGCTATTATTCATCAATAAACTTGAGAAACTAGGGTTTTTATTAAACCCTGAATTGAATTTGCAGTTCCAGCTTCTTTCCTACTTGTTTCTAATTCTGCTGCTCTATTGCTCTTTTTCTCCCTAAACTATGCCACTTGGAGCATGTCAAGCAAAAGCCATAAATTTATAGCTCCCATGAAGTAATAACATCCTTCAAGTTTATAAGTAAAAATCTGCCAAGTCATACAACAACAAGGAGTAAGAAACAATTCAGCTACCGCTAAGAGAAAATCCTTTCTTTGTATCTCTATAGACATGCATTTACGTGTGTAATCCTGAACGAACTACAAGTTAAAATTGGGTTCAAGATATTCGCCTAGGGCATTTTCAGGAAAGACTTTGCGCAAGCTACTAGCAATGCAGGTCTGTCTAGAACAAGTTTGAATTATGATGCATACCTGATTGGTGTCATTGATAAGATCGAGATCATGAGAAAATAACAATTAGCCACCCGCCTGAACTGCCAGTGTTAAAAAAAACACAGAATTTTCAAGAATCAAGATGACTAAAAGGATCAAACGAATCAACCTAATGACTCTTACACTTGAGACTAACAAATTACATTATATATTCTAAACCCTACAATTATTAAACTTGAAACTGAGAAATGCATTAAGCCAGGAAATTATTATTACCTGTTCAAACAATCCTTTGGGAAAAAAAGTAAAGATGTTGTACTTGGTAGTTGATATTGAATTTCCCTGGATATTATATCATATATTAAAAATAATAATTAAGTTAAACATGACATAATATAGATAATTTGATGAATAAACAAATAAAAAGCCAAACAGACCTTGAATCTGACAGGGAGATTGGCGTCGCGATCATTGCAGTAAATAGTGCGATGACCAGGGGCTTGAGGCTGGACTCGGCCGAGTGTTGCAGTCCGAGAAGGCATTGTTAGACCAGAGCCGGAATCGCGACTCGGTCTCGATCTGGAACCCCTAACCCTTTCCAATCCACCGCTCATCTTCTTTCACCGGTCCAATTTTTTTTTCTTCGATTTTTTTCTCAACAAGAAAATGTGGAATCCAGAGGTTCCGTTCGGTTCATAGAGAAGCTTCCCTTTCCTTCTCCCTCCCCCTCTCTCTCTATTGTACGTACGGTAGATGAAACAGAGAGGGAAATGAAAAGAAAATCCCTTCCCCTCCCTATACTCCTCCTTCGATTCCTTTTCCTATTTATTTTGGCGGTTATTACATAACACCGCATTTTCTCGGTTTTTATTTATCGATTGATTGATTAATAATTAGTAATAACTATTTAGTATTGATATTTGAAAATATTTATAATTTAGTCCTTCATGTTTGAAAATATATAAGATAGTCTCTCCACTCTAGTTAACCATCATTGGTGGGATTGGCATTGAGAAAATGATATATTCAGTGCTTATACTTATTGGAATTTTATAATCAAGTGTTTCTATTTTTATTTTTTCATCTAGATGTATGAACTTTCCTTTTCTAACCAGGTGCCTTAACAGAATATAGCAGAGACACCTGATCAGGAAAAAAGGAGAAGTTAAGACACTTAAATTGAAACAATAAAGTAGAGGGACTAAATTATAAAATTTTAATAAGTATAGATACTGAATATATCATTTTCTCGATCGGCATTGGATGAAGTGATGGTTTCCAGAAAAAGACACGCGGATCGTTTTGCCACCTTTTTCTTCGAAAAAATTAGGATAGGAAGTTTCCAAGAAGCCCGGACGAGGAGGACTTGTGTTGGACGGCGCCGTTTCTATGACATCTCGTTGAATTTTCAGGTGGTCGGTTGTGTGCTGAGTCTGCTGACCTGGCGACATGTCCCTATAGTCAGTTGTGAAGAGATAGGGGTTGGTTGAGCTCGTTTTACTTGTATCAGAGCTTTTGAACAGGTGGCCCTCGTTTATATTGTTAAGGATGCGTTTGCCTGTGTTATAAATTATATATTTGGGATCGTGATGTTGCGTTTTTCAGAATAAATTTTTTTTTCATAATATATCAAAATATTTTTTTTAATATTAATATATTTAAAAGTGAAGTTTGTTTGGAATTATAATTATAGTTATTTTTTAAATAATATTTTATATTAAAATATATATTAATAATTTTTTTATTTTTAAAAAAATTATTGTTAACATTATCATATTAAAATGAGTTTAAAATATTAAAAATATATTAATTTAAAATAAATAAATAAATTTAGCTTTTTTAAAAATACTTTAAAAAAATAAAAACAAAAGAACTCGCATTAAAAAAGGACCAAACATTTAATTAATGTGACCATTAAATCAAGTTTTATAATCATAATTTGACATTTAATGTATACATGCATATAGGCGCACATATATTACAATTGGTTAATTTTGTCTTTTTATTTCCTTTTTTTCTAATAAATCCTCCATTGATAAAATTTTACTTCCTTCGTTCATCAATAAATTTTACAGTGGTTATAAAATAATTAATAATATTATATTAATTATTTTTTGAGTGCTATAAAAAAAATTACCATTTGTTTACTGTCAATAGACAAGTTTTAATTATATTGTTGACTAAATAGGGTTCTTTACAGTCGATCAAGACTAAATTAAAAAGAAAACAAAAAAAAATATCTTTCTGTAATAAAAACTAAGCAAACAAATTCATAGTTTGTTGCTCGTCTGCTCACAAATTATGTTCTTATATTTAATTAATTTTAATCATAATTTAAATGCATTGAAACTAAACAAAATTTTATTATTATTTTGTAAGAAAACACGAAACTCACATCGAGTTGATAAATAATTTAATTATTAAATTTATATCATCAACACATTATCAAATCTCTAAAACATGGAGCGAAATTACTATAAACACATACAGAAGAACTATTCATCACGACACTTAAATTACTTTTTTCTCCCTCTAAGTAGAAATCAAGAAGCCTTGGTTTCCGGGGTAATTTAGTTTATTTATCAATAGTCAATTGGTCATTAAAGAATTATACGTATCTTTCTCATTTTTTCAGAACAATATAATAAATAAATTACTTCTAAAAACATAAACTTGGTTCTCTTTGTTAAATTTTCAGTTTTATTATTTGTTGAATAATTGGCAGTATATTATTTTTTTCAGATTAATTTTTATTCTTTTAATTTTTTATTAATTTTTTTAATTTAATCCTTAAATTAAATTTTTCTTGCTCTCTAATTTATTTTTTATTTTTATTTTTATTTTTATTATTTTAATTATATTTTTAAATATTTTTTATAGTTGAAATTTTTTTTCTTGGTTTCATCATTCAAAGTTTAAATTATTAAAAATTAAATTTTATGGTTTTTTTTATTTTTGATGCTTCTGATTTAATGATTATAGTTACAAGTTTAAAAAGTTAATATATCTTTTTTATTTTTTTATAATTTTATTATTTAATATTAATTTTTATTTAAAAAATATTCACATTATAATCTTTTTTAATTTATTTATTATCATGTTATTTTAATCTAATAACTTACACCACAATTTTTACATATTAACTCAAAATAATTTGATTTTTATTATTCAAGTCACATTCCTATCACATCATGCTATATTTAATTCATGCTGTTTGGTTTTGTCCATTTTTTATTAAGTTTAATACCTTCAAGTTTTTTGTTTCAAATTATTGTGGTAGTTGAGGAAAAATAAAAAACCTTCTCCATCTACAACCTTTTTTTGTTTTTCATCCAATTAAAAAGGAATGAACTTATTAATGCTGGTCAGGTTTGTGACCCAGGGCGTTTTTTTTT
>NW_011499898.1:777117-796737 GCF_000495115.2 Populus euphratica | reverse complement strand
AGTGCTACAATATTTTTTTCTCACAAGTTTTTTTTTCATTGCAAAATTATCTTTATCAGTTTTTTTAATATTAACTTGATAAGAAATTTAGCTTTGTAATTTTTTTTATTAACAAAAATGCTAAACCATGTAAGGAAAGTATTGTATATTTCCTTACAAAATACTATAAATTACTACAAATTATTTTATTTAGTCTATAAATTTCTAATCACCAACACAAATTTGTTTTTTATTATGAAATATTGATTTAATTATACTTTTAGTTTTCATTACTTATCTAGAATTGATTCATAATTATAATATTATTAAATATATTTATTTTATAAATCCACGGTAGCACGCTAATATTCCATCCTTGTCAATTTTATTTTAAATTGTATACATTAAAGTAAAAGGTAATCAAATACTAAATTACTATTAGGAAATTATTGTAATTTTTCGAGCATCTATCCCGAGGAAAAAGATATTTTAAATAAATTCTGTTGTATATCTAATTTTCAATGCTATATTTTTTGAATATTCAGTAATACTAAATAAAAACTGTTAGGTCTCAATTTATTTGAAATTGTTATTTTTTTACAAGTATTTGATATTTTTTCCATAAAAAACCTATCATAAATCTGTATCGTAAAACTATATTTAAATTTATGTAAAAACAAAATAGCATGACTTCAAAGGAGTGTATGAATTCATGGGAGAATTTAAAAAAATAAAATTGTTAAGTAAAAAAACAAAACTAAAAATTAAAAAAATGAAAGAAAAAGATATTAGGCCTGGCCCAAACATGGGGTGCCTGACTAACTTGCATGGCCCAGGCAATTAAGATAAAAAAAAAAAACAAGATGTCTCGTCTATGCTTGAACTCTTTTCTTTTCAGAGACGTACCACGTGTCAGGACGATGTTTTTTTGTTTAATTCGATTCACTTTAATATTTTTTTTTCAAATAAATTCGGAGTTTTACTTTTTTTTATCCATTTTCCACACGCGCCTAAGACGCCACTTCACTTCTCGAGGCTTCCAGTAATCTGAATCCACACCCGGCAAACTGAGAAAATGGCAATAACAAAAACCTTATCACTAGGTTTTAGTCTTATTTTCAGACCAACTACCAAGCATCTCCTCCATCCCTCAGTGCTCTCACACGCTCCAAAGCTCTCACTCTCTCACCAATCCTTCTACTTCCGCTGCCTCGCCCCTCCTTACAAGACCCCCACAAATCCATTCATCATTTGTCATGGCAAGGTGAGAGTACCCCTTGTAATACTGACCAGTTCATCATTTAATAATTATTATATAATTAAAATTTTTATCCTCCCCAGTTGGACAGTGACGTGCCTGAGGAGATTAATGAAGTCTTCTTTGATGATAATTATGACATGATGATAGACGAAGAGGAGATCGGTGATGAAGATGAGACCGAGAGCAGTATTGATTTACTAATCAGGTTCTTGCAAAGTATGTTCAAGAAGTTATCTAAGAGAGCCAAGAAAGCTTCTCGCTCTATGTTACCTGCTGTTATATCACCCCAGTTGGTAAATTATCTTTTCTTCTCTTGTCCTGTCTTGGCTGCTCACCTTTGTTGTAGCTCAATTTGAACATTTAATTGTTAAAAATGCCCATGAAGAATATAGGATGAAAGGTTTTTTTTTTTAATGGTTTAAAGCCAGCAGATTCAGTACTCCCTGGAATGGTCATGTTTTATCTCTATATTTTAGGCAGCTGATGAGGTTAAGTACTGTTTGAACAAGACCCCTCAAATTGGAGGCTGGGAAGCTTAATATTGTAAATAGGCTATTTATTACATTGCAGATACGCTTGGTTGTATGATGGGCAGGCTAAGGCCTATCCCCATGATCGAGGAGTGAGCAAGTCTAAAACATTAAATTATTCTTCTGGATTGTGAGCTAATGTAGTTGAACCATTCTGGTTACAGCATGGAGAAAGGTCTGTTAATGTATCTGTGAGCTGATGCAGTTCTTGTATGGCAGTAGAAAATAGACTCTAGTTTTCAGGTTGTATAGCACAGGGATGCTGAAGTCTGAAGTGTGAGGAGATGCCAGTGAATTTGATTGACTTGGTTGAGAAAATAAAAGTATAAAATTGAAGTGTTTCACCAGGAAATCCTTCTAGCATGCTTGTCGTAGAGGATCTAACAGAGAGTTTGGATTTAGTAGAAAATTCACATTTTTTTTTTAATTGATACGAGGGAAGTATGCCAACCAGTGATTTATGGAAGGAATTTAAATTGCAGTTTAGTGAGGTATAGCTTATATCACAATTTTTGTGACCGGAACATTGACAATCCTCAAGTTTCACTTGAAGTTGAGTAGGAAACCATCTACCATGAAGCTATTTATCGAACCTGACACATGCAAGGCTTGACAGAAATAATGGTGGTGGTTTTTTTTGTATGTAGTTAACAGATCCTGTTTTGAGAGGAAAAGACTGCATAGAAATTGCAAAATTATGAACTCTGAATATCATTCAAACTGCTGCTAATGGCTCACTCCTTTTTTTTTCTTTTGAGGATATGATTGCCTATTATTTTCTTCTGTTCTTCCAATTTCTTTCATTCCGGAAATTCAGGTGTCTTTTGCTGTTGATGGGATTCTGCTGTTGGCTGCACTTTCTATTGTTAAAGCGCTTCTTGAGGTATCCCTTGACCATTGCCAATTCTGAGTGGTTTAGATACCTTCAATGTTGAAAAAGCACAAGGATTAGGAACATGTATGATATGCGCAAGAAGGTGTGTGTGTGTGTGTGTGTGTGTATTCTCTTTTTGGGAAAAGAAGTTGAGAAGTTGACCTCCTTCCTTTAAGAGTATATTCTAATTTTACTTTCTGCTAGGACCACTATATAATATAATATAAGCACCATCAAATAGCATATTTTCCATGTTTCCGTGGGAGAAATATTTCTCTTGATCAAACCTATCAACAGGCAAGTGAACCTAAAGTATTTTACCAGGTGGTGTGGTTTCTACAGTCGATGGTATATTGAAGAAATGAGCTAATAACTTGGTGATGGTAAATGTTTATTGCAGGTGGTTTGCACTCTTGGAAGCACCGTGTTTGTGGTGATCCTGCTTCTGCGTGTTGTCTGGACAGCCGTTTCGTACTTCCAGTCAAGCGAGAACACTTCTAGCAAGGGTGGAAGTTCCTTCGGTACAACACAGCCAGTGGCATAATATTTACTTTTTTCGGGAGCACTCTTTTGGATTTCATCGCAAATGCTGCTGCTTATTTTTACAAACTAAAATTAGGCAATGGGATTGCTACCACTGGTACCAAACATACCTCCAAGGCTCCAACCCCCCTCCCTTACGAGAGAGCACGCTCCTTTATTGGTTTAATTCGTTAGGATTTTATTGTTATTATTATTTTTAGATCACCACAGCAGGCTGTAAAGAAGAATCACCCATTTTTCACGAAATAATGGGACGATTGAAGTGCAGTCTCTTCATATTAGCTAAAATGAACAGAGTAAAGCACAGAGAGCAACCCTCGTCAACTTTGGACTCCCGAAGATACACAACACAAACAGGCGTACTTTGTTGAATAAGCTTCAGCTTCTTAACAAACACAACGCAAAAATAAAGTTTATACAAGATGTGAGCACTAGAATTATTAGACATGCAACTTTATCTAACAAGATTAATACCAATGCTAGGAGGATCTGTACGCGTATTAGTACAGACAAGAACATGATGCCTGTTAAGATATATGGAGTAGAAGGTACAGACAAGAACATGATGCCTGTTAAGATGTATGGAGTAGAAGTTTCCAACACAAACAAATGGAGATGTTCAGAGCAGCTTGAATTGGAAATGTGTTCTTCGTTTTAACCTAGCGCGTATATTTGGACAGCCGATGAAGGAAGAAAAAGCATTGCCACTTGAAGCTTCTTGCTGGTAATTGACGAAGATTTTCTATACTATGACGTTCTTTGAAAACCACCACCAACCTGCATATGCAACCATTCCGGTGATGTACAGTGATTGTATTCCCTCGTGGCTTGTGAACCAAATGCCATGCCAGCAGTCTCAAAAGTGTGTTGGCCAAACTGAAATGGAAAACTGATTCGTCGTGAGATTCATTATTCATGAGACAAAGGAAATCACAGCATCTTTGCTCACTTTCTATTTATCAACATAAACTTAGGCCTGCATCAGGCTCTCAACTCTTCTCTTATTCATCTGTGAAAAGAATCAAACTACACAAAACTAGAAGTCATCACCTTGGAAAATCACCATTAAAGGATCATATAGAGGAGGTCAACTCATTAAGGAAATCTGTCATTTTAAGCATGTCTGCCACTTGCAAGGTTAATCTAGGACAGAATTTAATGTTGTGCTATAGTAATGCCTAAGCAGAAAGAGGAAACAGCAAAAGCAAGATTGCACAACCAAGTATATCATACAAAATCTGGTAAGACGATAAACTCTATTTCCAAACAGATCAAAAATCAAAGAAAATAAGGAGGGAGGAATCTAAAAGAAGCAGAGATTGTTTGACTATCCTCAATAATCCTCCTTTGATAATACATCTCTGCTTCGTCTGAACTGCCAACCATCTCATCTACATGGTAAAGGATGACTGAGGGACTCTGGATGCCCTCTTCCTCTTGGTGGTTTGAAATAAACCACCATTTGTAACAATAGAACATAAAACAACCGTGGAAATGCTGAGTACTCTAACAATTCAAGTATGCTTAAAATAACAACAGGACAGGGTGTTGGCACTTACATCTTTAGAACGAAAGACTTCAGTTCCAGGGTTCATATTCAAATTAACTGCTTCAAGCTTCATTGATAGAAACTGCAATTCCCAGTAATTTGTAGGACTTAACACTAAAGTCAATAGGGATAAAACGAGAACAAAAGGAATACAGCTTGTTTCTGCACTCAGTCCATTATAAGAAATAAGAATTCATACCTCAACCTGACGTTGTAATGATTGGATGTAATTGATAATCTCGTCAAGGACCAGGGCCTTGCCAGTAACCTGCATCAAAGCATCTGCCTTATCTGACAGTATTCTAATAAATATAATCCAAAAAATCAAAATCAAGCTCAAAACTACTCGTTTATAATATAATTTTTACAGAAGTGAACTCCAAACGTCTGCCTTGTCAAACTTTGCTCAAACAAATGTTAGCATAAGGAAGCTCAAGAACAACCTCAAAAGTGTTCTTTTATAATAATCCACAATTTTTACGGCAGTGAATTTAGGCTTATTGTTGCCTAAATCCCAGTCCTCGATTACTCCAACATATCTCTTGACAAATTGACATCTAAATTCATTTCACAATATTTTTCTGCAAGACTAGATGGATGATGGAACAAGCATGCAAGTGTTTTGGGACTAAATCAAAATAAATTTTCCTTGTCAGAAAGGAAACAAATATGGATTTTAAGTTAATTCCAGTACCATACCTTGTTACAACCTGGGACTATATCCTGAAGAATTTTCATCCTTTCGCTTATCTTTTCTCTCCTAGCCTGTCCACATAACAGTTCTCATAAGCAAAAGTCATATGTTGTTGGATGAAAAATCTCCATCAAATGTCATGATTATCATTCACTAAATACTAAAAAAATACATTTTTAGTTTCTCTTTTCAAAATAGATGTTAGTTTAAGAGGATATAAGCAAAGAAAGTTACTCTTTCAGCTAGACTGTGGCTATCAGTAGCTTGACCCCTTCTTGCTCGTACGTGGATATAATCTTGCTTGGTTGGTTCTGGTGGTTGAGGTTTGTGTTCCACATGCTTGCCTGAACTGGGTTCTTCACTTTTAGAATCATGCTGTTGTTGCTGTTGTTGTTGTTGATGATGATGATGATTGTCATCTCTACTCCCCCATGCTTTAAGCCGCTTACCATCACAATCATTCTGCTCCCAATTCAGTTCAAAAGCCAAAAACAGGAACAGCTAAGTCCTAAAAACCTCGTTCTAAATCTTGAACTGTAAAGCTCAAGACTGTTGCTGATTTAGATCAATAAAACATGAAATAAAATAGATCAGAAAGAAATCCAGAGATGGATAAAATACCAGAAGTCCGTTGGTGTTGGTACTGGCATTGGTAGGAGAGAGAGTTGTAGGCTTTGAAGAAGAAGAATCATCAGCATCCAAATCAACCTCGTGGCGTTTCCTGGCAGAAGCTGCTGCTCTCCTCTCCAAATTAAGTAATTCAAACTGCCCTCTTCCGCTACAATTGATGGGAAATTGCCAGATCTCCTCTAAAGTGTAGGGGCCCCCTTCGTTCATCATTGCAGGCGGATCCATACTGATCATTAAAATCCCAATCCCAGTAATAAAGAAGAGAACTAGCACATTTAGAATAGAGAGACAAGGAGAGGGGGAGACAAGTGTTGATGTAGGTGTTGGCGTGTGATCTCCTTAGACAGTGGAGGTTTGTGTGCACTGTGCTATCTATCACTCACTACCTTGGGAGTTGGAACTAAATAGGACTCTGACTACTGAAGTGGTCCCTTACTTCTAGTAGAGTGAGACAGGGAGTCAACAGTTATTGTGAGCTTTTAGACTTTACTAGTCCGTGACTCGACCTATGTTGTGCTACGGGCTGAAAAAAAAAAATATTAGCATAAAAATAATCAAGAGATCACAATTATAATTAAAAAAATAAAAAAAAGTTAAAATTTAGATCATAAAATGGAATAAAATTATCCTATCCCATAATATTAGACCCATCCAATAAAAGATTAAAAAAATGATCATGGTAAAAAAAATAATTAAAAAATATTTTAATTTAACTGAGAGCATCACAAAAAAATAAAAATTAAAAAAGAAATAAATCACTCAAGCAAGCTTGAGCACCTTTATTGGCATACAATTCATGCATCAAGTCATAATAATTTTTAAATAAAACTAAAAAAATAATAAAATACAAGGTGTTGAAGGATAAAAAACCCTAATATCACTTAAGTTTCATCTCCATCATGAACTTAATGTAATTTTAATAATAAAAATCATGCCTTTAATTTATAATTAACTTGATATTAAATAATAAAATTAAAAAATAATTTAATAAAAAACCCCTCTTAAATATAATAATAATATAAAAAAATAAGAACTAAATGCGAAAAAAAAAAATTAGGATGAAAAAGATATTGATGATACAAGGATGAAATTTTTTAAATAAAATAAAAAACAAAAATTTCACAAAAAAATCAAATCAGGATGAAATTTTTTAAATAAAATAAAAAAAAAATTCACAAGAAAATCAAATAAAAAATCAAAAGAAAACAAAGAAAGATCAAATTTAAACCAAAGCAAAAACAAATCAATAAGAAAAATAGCATTTCAATATTAAATAATAAAAATAAAAAAATTTCAATTTGATGAAAGACCCAAAAAAATAATATAAAAAAATAAAAACTAAATACTAAAAAAAAAACGAGGAGGTGGACAACATTCATTGATTTAAAATCTGGAGTTTACTTTTTTGCGTGCATGGTAATTTATCCACCTCTTTCAATTTTTGTTTTAATCAATTTCCTTTAAACTCTCTTTCTCTTAGCTCTTTTTTCATGCTAACGTCTCTATTTGATTTAGTTAATTTATTTATTTTAAATACAAAATAAAAAATTATTTAAAAAAATATTTTGTTAAAAAAACCAATTGGTTTTAATTAGGTCCACTAAATTTTTAATCCGACTATATTTTGTGAACTCCACTTTATTTTTTATAAAATTCAAAGCATTAACTTGTCAAGCAAATCTAAATTTGGAGCAAAAAAAAAAGAGTAAAAAAAAAAACTAATTAATGAAGAGGCAAGATAATTTTGTTGTCACATACAAGTCATTCACATATACCTATTGAAAGAGCCAAAAGCGTTAAAATATATTATTTAAAAACTCCTTCTCTCATCAATTACGCTTTTCTCGATGTTTGTTTTCAAAAAATAAATAAATTAAAAGTATTAATATTAAATATATTCATATATAAATAAGTTGTTAGAATGATTTTTTTAATTAGAATGCTCATAAAAAAAAACTATAGTTACATTATTCAAAAAAGTTATATTTGGCTCTTCTATTTTATTTTATTTTTGGCTATTAGAAATGCTCCAATTACACATTCGGTGTCTTAAATATTCAAATTTTTTATTTGAGAGTCCATATTTTTGTTATTTTAGTTCTTGAAATTTTAAATTTTTTATCTATTAAGTGTTTTTATTGGATTTTGTTTCTTGTATTGTAAACAAGGTTTGGCCACGTCATAGTTTTTATATGCTTTATTTCTTTCTTGATTAGGATATCTTGCATAATGATGGTTTTTGATCAGATAATCATGGGTCTTAATGAGTTGATATTTGAGGACCATCGTTGAGTGGTCCCGTGTTATCTTCTCTTCTTCAGTTAACCTCCTCATTAGCGTGGGTCTGTGTGTCCACTAATACTTTCTTCCGTGTTTGTAGGGTGTCACTTTGTGTGCTTGTTATGTATTTTAAAAATTTTAAATTTTATTTTTTTATTTTTTATTTTAAATTAATATATTTTTTATTTTTAAATTATTTTAATGTATCGATATCAATAATAATTTTTTAAAAAATAAAATTATTAATAGATTTATTAACAGGTATTTTAGTACGAAAAATTATTTGAAAAGTAACCACAACTCCACTCTCAAACAAGCTTTTAATTGGTGTGCTACAGAAAAAAATATAAAATAAAGATAAAAAATTTATTTAGTTAAATATGTAAAAGAAAAAATAATGATTTTTAAGTGAATTTTGGTATTTTAAAATAGGAGGTTTAGAGATAATATGTTTTTAGAGACAATATTTATAATTTTTAATTTATAAGAAATTCATATAAAAAATTATCAATTTTAAAATTGTACAAATAAAACATATAAGAATAAAAATAATTATTATCATAATTTTAAAACACAACTCAAGGGTCGATCAAGGGTAAAGCTTGGGTCACTAATCGAGGCTCGAGTTGACCCGAGTTAGCATAAAAATAAAAATAGTTATTATCATAGTTTTAAAACTAAACCTGAGGATTGATCCAAGGCAAAGCTCAGGTTACAATTGGGGTTGATCATTGACCTAAGTCAATATAAAGATAAAAATAATTATTATTATAGTTTTAAAATTGCAGTAGGGGTCAACCCGAAGCAAGGCCATGATTACTGTTTAAGAGGGTCAACTAGTATTGATCAGGTCAATATAAGAATAAAATTTGTTATTATTGTAGTTTTAAAACCAAACTTAGAAATCAATCGGGGCAGGACCTAGATTACAAGTCAGGAGGGCTAACTTAGGTTGACTCGCGTCAATAAATGAATAAAAATGATTTTCATCGTAACTTTTAAATTTAACTCAAGAGTCGACTCAAAACAAAATTCATGTTATGGGTTGAGGTCAACTCGGTTGACCCAAAATTTTATATTTTTCAAAAATAGTCACCAAGTTTTTAACCCTTATTTTATCCCGAGTTGACCTAAGTTAAGTCAATAATTCCTCTATTTTTTTTAAAACTCGGATCGGTTCAGGACTAAAATTAACCCGTTAAGTCAATCATGATTTGATAAATAGGATTATTATAATATTATTAATTTCAGCACTTAATATAAACCAAAGTAAAAAAATAACATATCAAATAACTTTTTTAAAAAAATATGCAAGTTTCAATACATATTAAAACAAGAATATAATTTTTTTATATATAATATAGCATGTCTTATTCACTATAATCAAACATGATATATAAACAATCACTTTATCTTGTATATCGCTGCCAAATACAATTATATCATAGTCTTATTTTGTTTTGTATTTTTGTATATATTGTTCTTATCTCAGTACAATAATCACATCCTACCTAAGTGTTTTGTGAAAAAAAAAAATGGGAACACCTCATGTGAATGTAGGATAGATAAACTCGATATAAGACATACTGATCTGATAATTTGTTTGCCTGGACCAAGTTTTATGTTGAACTATACAAGAGTTGAAACCTGATCAACTCAATAATTTAATCAATAACATAGTTAACTTTATTTTTTTTTTAAGAAATATTCTAAAGTGAGGCCATTTCATTTTTTTTAAAAAAAAATCTTGAAATATCATCATTTTAAATTAATTTAAGATAATTCATGACTCGAGTATTGAGTTAAGCAATAAACTTAATCAAATTTTATAACTATAAATATGTAAAATTATATAGATAGTCTACAAGTATGGAGGAAGGGAGGAGGACTTTTTGCTATTTTTTTCAGATAATATATAAGATATGAGTTGTGGTCTTATGAATTTTTACTTTGCGTTTGTCATAAACCAATTTTGACCCTTTGGCTTTTAATTTAATTTTTACAGGGTTTAAAATGAAAAATTAAAAGATCAGAGATTTATTTCGATGAAAAGTGTGATTTGTCAACTTCCATGAAAATTAAGGACTATAATATGCCTTTGTCATTCTAGCCTTATCCTCAAGATAATCCTTATCTTCTTCAAGATAATCCTTACCTTCAAAATAATCCCTATCTTTTTCAAGATAATCCTTACCTTCAAGCTAATCCTTACCTTCTTCAAGATAATCCTCAAGATAATGATAGTTATCTACTTTCGAATTCGATTCTAATTAGAACTTCAAAAAAGAGAATGAGTTTGATTAAGACTTTACTTCTCATAAGTGATGGGACTCTTGCACTATAAATACAGATCTCAAGGGGGGAAAAGTAGGGATAAACCCGAGAACAGAGAATTAACCCAGAAAAACAGAGCAAAAGAAAGAAAAGAAGGAGGGAGGACGATTAGAGAGAAACCCTAAAAGAAAAAACCTTAAGAGAAGGTCATTACCAGAAACCTTAAAAGAGAGAAACATAAAAAAGAAGGGGGTGACGAATCCTATACTAGTCGTAAAAAAATATGCATGTGTAAAAAAAAAAATTTACTTTTATTTATTTATTCACTGATGTCAGAGTCAAGAATAAAAAGAAAAAGGGATGATTTAAATTTATTTATTTTGATACCTATGTAATATTTACCAATGCTAGAGTTGGAAATATCTGTAGTTGAATATTCACTTGCGCCAGAGTCAGGAATATTACATACAAACAATTATAGTATAAACCAACAAAAAAATATTGGCAATTAAGGATAAAGATTAGCAATGCAGCCTGCCTTAGGTAAGACTTTTAAGGGATGATAATATCTTCCCTTTTACGTAATCAGTCTTGGACCATAAAAAGTACATAAAAAATATGCATACAAAAATAAAATAAAGTAAAGTAAATTTATTGGTTTATTCACTAACGCTAGAGTCAGGAATAAAATAATGATGTAAATTTATTTTATTTTATTATATTTTACTTTTATTTAGTTACATAAAAAATATGTATGCATAAATAAAAATAATGTAAATTTATTGGTTTATTCACTGACGCCAGAGTCAGGAATAAAAATACCAGTTCAAATTTATATTATTTTTATTCGTTGTATTTTATTTTATTTAGCTAGAACAATAAAAAAAATATGTGCACACGTAAAAAAAATTTACTTTTATTTATTTATTCATTGACGCCAAAGTCATCTGACGCCAGAGTCAGGAATAAAAAAAATATTAATTTAGATTTATTTCGTTTCTATAGCTGCGTAATATTTACCAACGCCAGAGTTGGAAATATCCGTAGTTAAATATTCACTGACGCCAGAGTCAGGGATATTATAAGCAAATTATCATAGCACAAACTAATAAACATATAGCAATTTAAGCAATACAGCCTGCCTCAGGCAGGACATTTAAGGGGTGATATTATCTTCCCTTTTACGTAACCAGTCCCGAACCATAGAATCTCTGTTGACCAGTTAGGGTTCCTAGTGACCATAATACTAGGTGGTGACTCCTTAAAAAAGACCATTCCCCCATCAAAGAACTGGATGCCAGAAATTCATTATTTCCATTGAATTATATTTTTAAGGCCGCCGCGATGTCGGGTGCGACAACGTCTGTTTTACAATTGCTTTTGCGCTTATAGTATAACAAACACAATAAGGTGTTTAGTAAAAAATCAAATTGTGTTATGTACAATGGGACCTACTAAAAAATTAAGTTTGAGACACAATTTTTTAGAATCAGTTTTTATATTTTTTTTAACTGAGTTTCATAACTTTATTTGTTTTTGCATTTTAAAAATGTTTTTGAAAAAATAAATTTTTTATTTTTTTCTTTACTTCAAATTAATTGTTTTTATATTTTTATATTATTTTGATGCACTAATATCAAAAATATTTTTTTTTAAAAAAAATATTTTGATATATTTCCAAGTAAAAAGCACTTTGAAAAGTAACCGCAACCACACTTCCAAACACCATGTTTTTTGCTATACATAAACCCCAACCACAATTTTTACTAACTACGTATCTAAATCCAACTAACTACATCTAACTACACTTTTTTAAAACTTATTTTTTAAAAAATTACAATCATAAAAACTATCTCAAAAACAAACACACTCTAATCTACTTCTTAAAATTTATTTTATTTTTATTTTGCAAGAACTGTTTTTTCATCAACCACACAAAAGGAATCGATGAACTCCATGAGTTTTTCATAGATTCGAGTTGTTATTTCTGTATTTTTTTATATGACATGCCAAAAATATATTAATCTCTGAACATATCACTATTTATAGGATTTTTTGGTTTCTTTTAAGGTATAAACAAAACAAAAACCATGTACCAAGTCCATAACTTTTTTTGTCTTACATTCTAACAACTAAATATAGATGTGTTTTTTCTAGATGAAATATACATTTAACCCCAAGAGATTGTTTGGCCCATACTATGTATATTGTGAAATGTTTAGTCATATATTGTATTCTACTATGAAACTATACATATTAAATTATTATAATTAAGTATATTAAAATGCAAGGGTGTTTTGAAAAATATCAAACAATATTTAAGTTTCAAGCACTCACAAAACATTGTGGATTGATTGATATAGTATCATTTTAATTTTGATTTTAAATGAAAAGGTCATTGTTTTTGTATATTATAACCACTAATTGGTTGATATTGATTTTCATAGATTTTATTTAACAAAAGAAGTTGAATGATGGTTATTTCAAATCTCAATATTACTTAAAAAACTAGATCAAAGTTGAGGAAGAAAAATCTAATCTAAATTAATTTTATGTTGTGGGACTTTTTTTAGAATTTTAGGTTGATAAATTAATTTATGAGTGTTGTGTGGATGTTTATAAGATATTTTTTTTAGTTAAAATGAGTTGAAAATTTTTTTTTAGCGAAAATACATTTGCTCTAATTTTCTAGCCATCATTATGGTGGCTGAATTCTAGGTAGATAAGCAACAAATTATTTGCTTAAATAGATGAAGTATCACACAATTTCTTTATTTATTTTAATAAAAAAAGATTACTAGTTAAAAAATAGAGCTTGGGCTTGTATTTTTTCATATGCCCAGAGGCATTAGGTTGTTGTGCCTAGGCTTTTGATGGTTTTTTTTTTACAATTATTTTAGTCTTTATTTAGGTGAAACATAATTTTATTAAAAAAAATTATTAGAACATGTTCAACCCTTGGCGTGAATCAATAGTTCAACAGGTCGTGACGCAACATGTAGGGTTTTTTTAATACATTCCCCCTAAATTAAAAATAAAATAAAATGATTGAGCCCTTTTTTTTCATTGATTTTTTTAAATAAAATAATTTCATCATTTTTTATTGCATAGCTTGAAAACACTATGCTTGATTGGGATCATATCATAGTTTTAAAACCCGGCCCGGCCCGGCGGGTTGCCCCGGGACCCGGGCGACCCGGGGCTGGAACCGGGCCGGGTTGATAAAAAAAATAAGGTAAGCCATGACTCGGCGTGACCCGGACGACCCGGAAAAACCCGTAATTTTATTAAAAAAAATTATTAGAACATGTTCAGCCCTTGGCGTGAATCAATAGTTCAACAGGTCATGACGCAACATGTACGGTTTTTTTAATGCATTCCCCCTAAATTAAAAAAAGAAGAAGTGACTGAGCCCTTTTTTTTCATTGATTTTTTTAAATAAAATAATTTCATCATTTTTTATTGCATAGCTTGAAAACACTATGCTTGATTGGGATCATATTTTGACTCAGGTTCTAAATTTAGTTTTCTAATTAAAGCTGCCTAAGATCAATGTAGTATTCCATGTTTTTAAAGTTTTAACTTAAATTCTTTCATAACTCTTTTATTTGCTTTTACATTTAATCTGATTTGTGGTCAATTAAGCCTCAATAAAAGTCTAATTAAAAAGAAAGTGAGGGAAGGAAAATGAAAGATAAATTATCTAGTTGGGTTAACTTGTTATGGTCTTGTTCATTATCCAATTATAAATTTAGTGTGTTAACTTGATTGATACAATTTGTCTTTATTTTAAATTTAGTGTGTTAACTCGATCGATATATTTTGCCTTCATTTTCTCATTTTACTCCCTTTTTTTTTCCAGTTTAATGCTTTAGCAGCCTTTTATTTTCACATTTAAGTTAGAGCTAAACAATACTAGAATGATAGATGCTTTGTTTTTTTTTTTTAAATGAGATTACAATTTGAGTTAAGCTGCTAGTTGGTTGTTTGCTTGCTTGGTAAAACAAGTTCCGCCAAATCTTTTTTTTTTTAATTTATTATGATATATTAGTAAGTTTTTAATCATCATTTCAAATATTTCATCATTTATAGAAAAAATAACATCGTTTATATTTTTTAGTATAGTCATATGTTTTTTATCCAACTCGCAGTGAAGCATATATTTAAACCCCCTAGCAATGAACACTTAAATGCCAAGGCAATATACACTTTAGTCCTAAAAAAAACATTTAGGAGAACTTTTTGTTTTTATTTTTTAACCTTTTCTTTTCTTTTTTAATTTTATTATTAAAATTAGGTTTACTGAATATTAAACTTTATAATTTATTTTAATTTTCTTTATATGAAGTTATCCAAGTCTTTTTACCCGAGTTTGATAGGTTAATTAGAGTTTACTCGGGTCATTGTTTGTATTTTTTATTTGATTTTTCTTTTAATTTAATAATTTAATATTAAATTGATTAAGACTTAAGTATCATAATTTATTTTTTTATTAACTTGCTATAGGTTTATCATAGCCTTATTACTCGGGTCACGAGTTTGTTTTGTTAATTTCAATGGTTGTTTTTTTTTAAAAAAAAAATTATCATTCAATATTGAGTTAATTATGAATTGAGTTTTATAATTTATTTTGATTTTTTTTTGTGTTATCCCGGGCTCATGACTCGGGTTTAAAAGGTTAACTTAGCTTAACTCACTTTTTTTTTAGTTGAATTTAGTTTCTAATTTCAATTTTTAACACTTGATTGATAGAAAATATGGTTTAATAATTTTTTTTTTATTTTTTCTATAGGGTTTATCAAGGTCTCGTGACTTAGGTAACAGATTTGATAGGTTAATCCGAGTTGATTTGAGATGATCTAATATGTTGTCGTTTCAATACTTAAAAAAATGTTGTCTTAATTTTATTTTTAGTTAAACTATATTTTTTCTATTCATTTGTGTTGTCTTTAAATCTGCCAAAGCAATTATAATCTTATAATTTGTGTTAATTAATTCTAATAAAAATCAAAATTGCTTGAAAGAAAATTAATATAAAAAATAGTTTGGATACAAAATTTACATTGTTCCAATAACAATAGAGTATAGCTGATATTTTCCCAATAATTTAATTAAAATCCATTCATTAATATTTTTAAAATTAAATAATTGAGTTTTTTAATTGTAAAACTTGAAGATTATTGCCTATGCATTTAGTTAACTATGTATAGAAAAAAATAATTATGGCTGGTAAATTTTAAAATATTTAAGATTATCTTTGTATTTTAAACAAATTAAGTTGTTTTTTATCTTAAAAAAAATCACTTCCCATGTATTTTGAAGTGGAAGAAAATATACATTTAATTTGATCTTATAAAAATCATATTTTAGTCTAGAAAGTTAAGACTTTGATTTTAAAATACTTATTAAATACTTCTCGATGTCGATGTTTAAAGCATTTAGATGAACAATGAACCTTCTTCTTTTTTTTCAAACTTTTATTATATGAAATTAGGTTCCAACATATTAAAAAAATATAAAATTAAAAAATTAAAGATTAAATTGTAAAACATGAAAAAAATACATGACTCATCTAAAATTCATGACAAATTTTATTTCAGATCAAAAACTCATTTTTTTTATTTTCCTGCCACTCAGTTAGAAAAACAAGAGATAAAGTTACCTGAAAAAAAGTTAAAAAAAATTATTTATTGTCATAACAACCAACAAAAATAGTCAAATTTTATGTCAATAGATTCTCTTTGACAAGAAAAGTTTTAATGATAATAAGTTTCTCTAATAAACATGCCTAAAAAAAAGAGATTGAGTTTTATTTTTATTTTTTAAAGTTCAATTGATTTTAGTTTTATTTGATGATTTTAAGTATTTGAAAGTTAACAAGTGTTTTGGGTGAAAATTAATTGAAAAATAGATTTTCAATGCAAAAAAACCTACCTTATCATTTATTTTACTAACATTGTGATGACTGGATTTTGAATTTAATAGCAATAAGTGACATGTTTTTTCTTCTTTGTAAAAAAAAAAACAAATTAAATATCATCTGCACTCATAAAATAAAAATAAATAAATATGCTCCAAAAGTATGGGTTTAGCTTAGTCCACGCGTTACTTGGCATTTTTTTTGTAAAAAAATCTTTAACATTAGGTTTTTGATGAATTATTTTATTTTATTTTTTTATTTTATTCTCTAATATTAAGTTGATTTCAAATTAATTTTTATTTTTTTATTATATAATTAAAATTAAAAAATGCTACTAAACCTATTAGAGTCAACAACCAGAGTCACATGTTTAAAGAGTTAACCTGTGTTGACTAGAATCGATTCAATGTCATAATTTCAATGTATTTTTTTTATAAAATACATCAACTTCAATTTTATTTTAAAATTCAAATTGTTTTTACCAATAATCTAAATTGTCTTTGAAACTTACATGTTTGGTTATTTTTTTTGTTTTTTTTATCTGATTTTTTTATTTTTGTACCTGTCAAGCTGACTTAAGTCATATTAATAAAATTTTCACAAGATTTAATTTGAAATTCAGACTTAGTAAGAAGTTAAGCTAAAAATTTTGAGGTTTAACTCATTGAACTGAGTTGAATGATAATATTAGAAAGTTCTTTGTACCTTAAATATTTTTTCTAATGTTCTAGAATTTTCTAGTCCAACCAACACCAAAGTAAACTAGTAAAATCTAAGAGAAAAACCAAACAGATTCTAAATCTTATTATTCGGTTTTAAAACTTTTGGTGTGATAGTATTATGCAATGGCGAGTTCTAATTCTACCTTGACTCTTAGGCACAAAACAAATAGCAAATTTGCTCTAGCTTCCTCTTTTAAAGCACATAGTCAGGTGTGTTTAAAGTAAATGTGTGCATGGATGGTTCTAAGCCCAAACAGGCGAGCGTGGTATGATTTTACGGGTCTTGATATAACTATTTTAAGGTATTAAGGTATTATAAGTATAGTATCTTCAAGTTTTATGAACTAGCAAGATAGTGTTTATAATGTAACAAGTATATTTATTTATTAATAATCATGTAAAAATAGTTTTTTAAACTACTTAAATGGTATCTTTTTTTTCTTCATGATAATAATATTTTTTTATTAAAATTTTACTTTCTTGTTCATAATTACATAGCAATTAGAATAATCATGAAAATATAAAATATTTTTTTTAGTATACCAAGTGATTTTATTTAATATCTTATAATTAATCTTTTGTTATGGAGTGAATAATATATTTTTAGAAATTATAAAGTGTCTCTTGTCAGGGGTGGAGGCAGGGGGGTTGAGACCCTGCAAATAAATTTTTTTTATTGCCCCTCCCTTAATAATATTGGTATTTTTAATCTAAATAATAAAATAGCTAATATTTCGACTCTTTAATTTTATTTTTTGATTCCATTCTTTCTATGCTGGTAATTGTATAACAATAACAAATAATAACTAGTAAAACCTCAAAATAATTAGTTGTGCTATTAAGTAATAATTAAGACATGTTATTGTAATTGTCATGATATTAGAATCTTCATCAGAATCTCCAGCAGCAACTCCATGAACTTGGTTAGTAGCCAATTATTCAGTCCATGTATTTATTATATCCATTTCATATTATTTTATTGAAGGTGGCTTTTACGGAACCTGGAAATTTAGAATTTCTTACATAGTGAACTAAGCATCATCGCCTAATTTTTATAAAAAATATTAGATAACCCTACTTTATTATTTAAAATCATTATTAACCAATTAAAATTTTCCAAATCTTTAATTTAATTTTTGAATTTAAAAAATAAATACCTTCACATTGAATATTAAAATTATAATTTTGTAATTAAACAATTAGTAATATATCAATCATTGAATGACGTCGACAATTTTAATGACGTGTAAAAGCTTTATTAGATTGATTTACGACCCTAGATAAGGAATCAGAACATATATACATGGAAGTCAGGACATCAATAATCATTGTTAAAAAATAAATATTTAACTCAAAAACTTAAAATTTTTAGTGGATGAGCGTTTTTAAATTATAATAGCACAACACCATTTTATTCTCAAGAATCAAGTTATAGTTACCCTTGTAAAATATTACTTGCTCTTTACATTTTTTTATTTATTTTTGCTTTCAATAATTTAGTTTCTATTTAGTATTATAATTGAAATTGTGTTTTATCATGACCGTAAGTTTGATTTTGCACAATTAAACTTCCATACTAAAAATCTTTTCATGAATATTAATTATAAAATAAAATGTAATTTATATATTTTTTAAAAAAAATTATCAGTAACCATAAAAACTATCACTACACGTTTAGGGTATATTTGAGAATGTAATTATGGTTATTTTTAAAATGTTTTTAATTAAAAATATATTAAAATATTATTTTTTTATTTTTAAAATATTATTTTTGATATTAATATAAAAATATTTTAAAACATTAAAAAAAAATCATACATTTCCCTATCGCAATAACTCTTCCTTATCCTTTCATGCAGAGGAAACCAGGCATCATGCGAGCTTTGAAAAGAAACAAGTGAGATTGCTTTCTTTCCCCGAGTCCTAGATATGGTAATTTCACGTGTCCAAGAGAAGTGGATGAATTAGATTCTCACCCACGTGCCCTGCTTGTCAGCATGCGCTTCCGTGTCCAGTAAAGAATTGGCCCACGTGATAGCAGTTGATATACAGCTATAAAACAAGCACAAGGTGTTAGATTCTAACGTGCTTGAAAAGACACCTAAGCTATGTTTTTCTATGGCCTTGAAAAAAACAAATAATCAACATCGAAAAACCAACATTTCTTTTCTTTTCTTTTCTAATCATAATACCAGTTAAATTGTAAATCTTCTATCATAATATATACCAATTAGTTATTGTTTTAAATTTAAAGTACTTTTAAAATTATTTTTATTTTAAAAAATATCAAATTAATGTTCATTTATGTATTTTTTTTAGAAAATTTTGATATATTAATATAAAAATATATATTTTCAATTAAAA
>NW_011499898.1:741641-776538 GCF_000495115.2 Populus euphratica | reverse complement strand
ATTAATTCCAGACAGCATCTTTTTTCGACATGTGCTGGAAGTATCTTGTATGCTAGATCATGGGTCCAATCCTATGCAATGGCAGGAATGACAAGCGGCTAAGCAAGGAGAGCCGTACGATTGCCGTGTCCTTGGGGCCAATCTCTTCTTTTAATTTGGTGTGTCTGAAAGGTATTTTGATCACGTGGAAAAATACGAATGTCTTGGTCGATCCTTTTTATCACTTGCTTTTTTTGGAAACAAAACGAGCAAAATACACGACATTTGGGGCCATTTCAGTGTTAGCATACCAAGAAAAATCACAACATAGCATGTGACGCGCCGAATTACTAGGATTGCTGTAAGGGATCCATTGATTTGAGTGTCTACGAGGGCCGGGGGCGTGTTTGCTTGCAGCTACATCCTTGTTCAAAGGCTTGTTTTTATTCCGGAATGAAATATATATTTACACTAACTGAAATTAATTTTATTCCAGCGCTTATTGTTATGGATTTTTTTTCCTTTTTGAATAAAGAACCCTTTCGTCGTCGGTGTTGTTATTATTATTATTAGTATTATTATTATTAAACGAGCTAAAAATAGCCTTAGCTTCGTGTGGTATCCTGCATGGTTCTCTTAAACTAATCATTCGCTTGCCAAATCAATGCGATTATAAGCTGAAAAGTTCATTGATAAGTGCTACTACTAATATAGAATATACTATGCTATTTTTGGATGGATCTTTTTCTTCTCTCTTGAAATTATTTTTTTAATTATTATTATTAAACTTGATATCTGCTACTAAAACGAATATACTAGATTATTTTTGGTTGGATATTTTTTTTCTTAGTTAAATTTTTTTGATATTATTAATAAACTTGATATAATATGTTAAATTTTAAAATTACTAACCTGACTTTTTATCTTGTTCAAATTTCAAGTTAAATTGTGTGAGAGTTACCTTGTCAACCTAGCTAGTTCAAAAAATAATAATAAAAATAAAAATAATCTAAGTAAATCTAGGTTAACATGTCAATCATTTGATCTAATTCATGAATTTTACTAAGTTTAATTAACTTTTAATTTTATCTTATGATAAAAAATATAAAAACTCATTCAAAATCAAAGAATATTAAATGATAATTTTTATAAAAAAAAATCATTGAAAACTCAATATTAAATAATAATTAAAAAAACAAATGATAAAAAAAGAGCTAATATGTGCAAGCTTAAGGCAAGACCATTTCTTTTTCTTTATAGGGGATGAATCTTTTTTTTTTAATAAAAAATAACAAACAACATGTCACTTTCTAGGCACCAACCCAAGTTCCAACCATTACTAGGAGATTGAAAAATCAAAGAAGGATTTTTTTGCTTAAAATTTTATTTTCAAGCTATTTTAATTTAAAAACACTAAAATTCTTCCTAAACTACCTAATAACCCTAGAAGAATCCAAAAAAACCTAAAAAAAAATGAATAAAAAAAAACCTTACTCAATCTTTTTTCTCCAAAGATATTTAGAGATCAAAACTATTACCATCAATTTTTTTTTCTTGATTGAAACTCACTAGTATCAAGAACAATGAGTTTAATTACCAAAAAATGTTTTAATCAATGATTTTTTCTCTCCTTATTATTTTCATGCTACTTTATCCCTCCTCTCTTATGGTTAAAAATAGAAAAATAAATAAAATAAATTTTTAGACTAAAATAAAAATTACTAGGAATTTAGGAATAAACATTATTATATTTTATATTTTAGCTTTTTATATTTTAATTTGATATTTTTATTATAATCTCAAACCTGATTTTATATAATTACGCTCTAGAGTAATTTAGTTTGAATGAAACAAAGTTCAAAAAACCAAAAAACAAGTTGAAGATTTTCATTGTTCGAGCTCTATAAGAAAATTCAAATCTTTTAATTGTAATATATATATATATATATAGGGAGAATATGAATATAGTTGTAAGCATAAATTTTTTTTAACTAAATGATAAGATTTGAGTTTATCTCACGAGTGTGTAAACTTAAATAATACACGAAATATTAAGTTAATTTTTTATTTATAACAATTTATTTCATTTATTTTTAACGAGGCTGATAAATTATGCTTGATATGTGCATAAAGTCTTTTCTTTTTTTTTTTTATTTGTAATTTAAATGCAAATCCTAAAATAATTATGTCTTGTGGAGAATTTTATTTTTTTTAAATGCCTCTCTTTTATAGCACCCACACACTTCATTGCAAAGAAAAGGTTAAAGCACCAATATTTATCAGTATAAAATATTTCTAATTTATTGCAATAAAATATTTATAATTTAAAAAAAACATAGCACTTGACCGGATTTAGAGATGATAAATTATTCCTCTCTGTGATTATTATTTTTTAATAGCAGATACGAGCAAAGAAAACAATCAAATGCAGATACATCACTCAAATTTATCGGAGCCACCTGGATAATGTAGTTCCTCTTCTTTTTCCTGAAATCATTTCATGGTTGGATTTTGCAAGGCTAAACTATCTTAAACCCAGAGCCAAAAGCGAATCAGTGCTTCAACTTCAATTCTTTTTATCTGATTATAGCTCAAATCACGACAAAAAAGCCTTTTTGCCCGGGTTTCGGTTTCTTTGTTTTTTTTTTTTTTTTTCTGGTGATCTACTTGTAAAAAATAATATTTTAATTTTTTTATTTTTTTTTAAAAAATAATCCGTATTATTAAATTTCTATCAACAGATATGGAAGCATATAAGTCATGAAAAATAATAATAATTTTTTAAAAGATTATAATTTAATATTATTATTATTTTTTTTTTTATCGTCTTTGATATATTGACATTTAAATTATTTTTTAATATTTTTTTAAAATAATTTTTATGACAATCTTAAATCTTAAATAAATAGACACAAAACCTTGCTTCCGTCGATGATCTAGCATTCCCGTGTCATGAAAATGGAAACCAGTTTGTCGATAGCTCTTGAAATGCAAAACAAGTGACAAATGATGGTTATTTAACCTAGAATCACACGGAGGATCTATCTAAGATGTCAATTGGAAACCTAATTTGCATAGGTTTCTTAAAAAATAGGTGGTTAAATTTTAATAACTTAATAGCGATCAAATTTGATTTATTTATTTAAAATTAAAATAATATTATTTTAATTAATCAAATTAACATACTTGTAATATAAATTATTGATTATATCTTCATAATTTTATTTTAGAAGATATTAAAAAATATAATAACGGTTATTTTTTAAATTATTATTTATTAAAAGATATATTAAAATAATATTTTTTTAAATTATATTTTATATCGATACATAAAAATATAAAAAAATTAATTTAAAATAAAAAATTAGAAATACTGTTCGGAATCTAATTCCCAGGACACCTTAACCATGCTCCTTGTATCAAAAGGTAATGTAATTTTTTTCATTGAAGTTACAAATTTAAAAAGATTGCAACTATGATACAAAACTATAGTTTTAAGGCATCAACAATCACCATTATTTTTTATTGCACTTTTACAAATAATTATATTTTTTAATTGCACATTTAAATTAAATATTTTAAAATAATACATTTATAAGTTATACATTTTCATTTATTTTACGAACAATCACATGTTGTTATGTTAGTGGTTAATATATTTTCACAAATTTTTATTCTATTTTATGAGTCTTCCTATTATTCTGGAGTTTCAAAAAGTTATACGGATCCCCAACTTTTGAAAAGCAAAAGGACTAGTTTACCCCTATACAACTCGGTTATTTCGGCCATTTCGGGAATATGTTCGCGCGCACCGAACCGATATCTCCAGGATTTCCATTTAAAGGGTTGATTCTAATGGCTAAGCAATTTTTGGAGGGAAAATGGAGTTGCTTAAACTGTCGAAATTCAAGCTCCAGCTCCAAGCCCTAGCTATCGAGGTTGGAGGTCTCAGGGTCAGACTTTCTTCACCTTTTCATCTCTCGGTCTCCCTTTCTCTCTCTACTCTTTGCTGATTCTTTTGAATGTAACAACATCACATAGGAGAGAGAACAGTCGGCCACTGAGCAATGCCGAAATCTAATTCAAAAACAGAAGCAAACAGATGAGGAATACCGCAGACAGTTGCAGGAATTACAATCGGAGTTGGCTTCCTCCAATGAATTGCACCAAAAGCTCCAAAGGAAGGTTCAAGAATGTTGATTTTGATTTTGATTTTCTTGGCACTTTACGTGTTTGTAGGAACCACCAACCTCCTTAGCCACTGATCTAGGTCAGTTACCTTCAAAATGATAACGCCTTGCTCGAAGACAAGCACAAAGATTTGAAAGGAACAATACAAAGCCTGCTTCAATCGAAAGAAAGTTTTGTAGATTCCTACCAGGTTCGCTTTTTTTTTTTTCAAGCTTGTGTCATGTGTTTCTTCTCTAACTGTCGAGGCATTTATGATCAGGAATTAACCTGCGAAATGAAACGTTCGATTGAAGCCGGAGATAGAAAGCTCATTGTCCTATCAGAGAAGATAAACTCTCACCTGTCTTTATTTGATTCCATAGAAAGGGAGGCTTTGTCTATCAAGCAACTTGTGGATAAAGTGCAACTCCTTGTTAGTGAAAAAGAGGGAGTAGGCACGTAACTTTCAAAACAGTTACTTATTCATGTTGAATAGATTGTATGCAATGTGTGGATTCCCGGAATGGATGGGACCGTTTGTGATGTATTGAAACTTGTATTAGTGTTAAGAGTCCTGCTAACTTGTTTGCAAATTTCAGTGGCTGGCTTACGGAGCAAGATGGACAAGGTTTCTGCTTTTGAAAATGTATTTTTTGGTAAGCCCAAGTTCTCTTTTACCTTCCCTCATTTATAGTTTTGTGTTAGATTGTATGAAAATGTAAATTAGCATCTTCTCCGACCTTGTTATTGCTGATCATCATTCAAAAGAGTAATTGCTTGTAATTATTTCTTCCCTTGGCCAAACCAGAATCTGTCTATTTCCATCTAGTTGAAGGGTAAATTTAATCAAATTGCAATTGGATAGATTTTGCTATTACAACGATTGATGGACAGTAAAACATGTTACTCATAAGATGCGTGGATTTGGGCTAAGATGTTAAGATAGATGGACTGGACAGGAAAAGAGTTCATTCGTGGTAGACTGAGATTGATACCTATTCAGGATAAGTAAAGGGAAGACTGTTTGAATTGGTTTGGCCGTATGAAAGGTCAGGTTATGGATGCATGGTTAATCAAATTGGATCAATCGAGGTCAATAATGATATGATAAATAATGATTAGTGTCATACCAGCTTGCATAAAGATTAGCTCATTACAGAACTGGATGGGAGAGATAGATCCTTGACCAGTTCAGGATTGAGGATCATTGAAAGACATTAATTGAGTTGTTTCCTGTCAATGTTAAAACAATGCCAGTTGTGATCTGAGAATGAGAATGTACCAATTGTTTGCCAGTCGTGATCTGAGAATGAGAGCTTACCAACTGTTTGGCTATTGTTTAATTCTGAATAACATAGCTTTTCAAGATCCATATATAACTTGATTGAGCTAAATTCGCCTTGCTTTTCTTGCAGAAAGGATCCGCAACTTGGAAAATAGATTAAAAGGTGACGAGGATGAGTTCCGAAGAAAGGACAGAATCATTTCAGAGCTAGAACAGCAGCTGGAAGTGGCAAAACTTAATAACAGATGTCAAACTCAAATTGAAGAGATATCCATCTAGGCATTGAGTATCTCATTGTTCTGTTTTGCTGCTTTGGGCATTTTGCTGAATATATATTGTATGAGCTTCCTTAACCAGCCTCACCTTCAGAAAACTCTATTTGCAAAGGATGCAGTAATACAGAATCTAATTTCTGAGAAAGAGGTTGAAACTGTTGGCTGCTTATGTGAATTCTACTTGTTAATGCACATTGGTTTCTGAATGCAGTTTTTAATGCTTTATAATCAGGCATTGCACTGTGAAGTGGGGGGTTTAGCAATAATATTACAGAAGATTCAGGAGACTGTTGTAAACATGAATGAAGAGGTTAGAAAAATATTTTATTTTCTTCTTCGCTATATGATTCTCTGAACTTAAAGCTATCTCTGTTTCAATCCTATTTGTAAGAAGCTTTCCAATATTATAATGATTCCGTTTAACACTTTGTTGATGATATGAAATATCTCTTGAATCCATGTGACCTACTATTATTATGGCATATGGGTGAAGTGCTAATCTAAAATCTTACCATTCCCTATAAATTTGTATTTGTAGATTCGAACTGGCAACTTTGATTGTTGTATTGTTAAAATTGTTCAGCTGCTGAACTAAACTTGTTCTAGCATGCTCATCTCTACGTCAATCTTAAGTGAAAATGTGTTTTCTGCTACAATATCTCATCTCTTTTTTATTATGCACCTTGTGATGTCTCTAAAGACTTTTTTGGATAATATTGTATTTAAATTTTGGACTCCTTTGATTTTGTGTGCTTCTTTGGTTGAAATAAACTTCAATTTTACATCAGGATAAAAGGTTATTCTCCTCGCTACTAGAGTGCCAAGGAGACTGTGATAAGGTTGTGACAAAGGAAGATACTGACAGGTAATTGAACAAGATTCTTGACAACACAAGTGCCAAGCTATGGAATAATTTTCCTTGTTGATGTAATTAGCATGCTGTATTATGGAAGCTAAGAGTGTCTTAAGTAAAAACCCAGCAAAACCTTCTTTCCCTCTGCCGAAGAACTTGACAGTGTAGATTATTTATTTGATCATCGGAGTATACCCTTCTACAGCAGAGAGTTAAAAATATGATTATAGCTTTGGACAAGTCCAGGAGGAGTCTTACTCTTTCATGAAACTTTGATGTTGTATATTGAAGTATAGAGTCCTCGTGTTGAATGCCTAAAGAATGGGATAATGCATTAAACTTATACCTCTATTTGGAAGCTATTTCTTACTTGTAACAATGTTTATGATTTCCTGACTAGGATTGAAGACTTGGTTCAAAACAGTGGAGAGCCATCTCCCAACAAAGCTTCCAGGACTGGAACAGGAGAAAATCGAGGTTTCCCCTTCCTTCTCTGTATTGTTTT
This sequence comes from Populus euphratica, assembly GCF_000495115.2. Taxonomy (NCBI): domain Eukaryota; kingdom Viridiplantae; phylum Streptophyta; class Magnoliopsida; order Malpighiales; family Salicaceae; genus Populus; species Populus euphratica. Next base: position 769,471 of record NW_011499898.1, on the reverse strand, counting down.
CTGCTATAGGGATTGGTCATGTGGTAATTGACATGTAAAAGGAATTTCATATTGTTACCTTATTCCTAGATCTGTAAGGTATAATCTGGGCATGGATTCTGAAAGAAGATTTAACATCTGGAGAAGATAAGCTAAACTTGTTAGTATAATGGCTGAAATTGATTGCTGTCAACGCAAGGTGGTTGGTACAGGATTTGTAAATTTGTTTGAATATTGTTCTTCCTCTCACATGTTTCCTTTTCAACTACAGATACTGGCTGAATTTGGTTGGTTACTTTTATACAAGAATTAAGGAACCAACTAATATAAGTTTTTATTTTTTATGAGAGACATGTATAATTATTGAGGAAGCACCCGTTTGCTTAGTTTATTAAAACACGCACAATGAATTATTAAAAAAAAAAAAGGTCAGTCAATGTCGTTTTGCTGTTCAATGATATTTTTGTCTCTCTTTTAGTAACTCGAAGAATTGGAGCCAGCATTTGAAATTTGAAATTTTGGACACGGTATTTGAAATTTGTAATGCCAGTCTTATAATTCCCAAACGTGGAAGCTATCTGCTGTTTATATTCAAAATCCATGTGAAAGATGAACTTTGACGATTCTGTATATGTTTATGTTCTGTGAAAGGATATGCAGTGCCCGTTGAAAATAGAAATTCATGTAATTCTTTCTCACATTAATGCCTACAGCTAGCATGAATTTTACCAACATTTTCATACATTTTCACTGAAAGGTTGGGGGCATAATTCAGATGGAAACATCTTGCAAGAGGACAATCGCTCTAACTCCAGCGTGGCAGAGGCAAGTGTTTGCTAGAAAATCAATAATTTTATGGACTAGTACCAAAGTGAAACAGCAACATAATTTCTTCTTCGTGATAACACTTTGGCAGCTGACATGTTCTCCCTTGCAGTCACCTTGCTCTGAACTTCACTCTGCAGCTAATTGTCCAAGCATTTCTGTACACAATGCCAAGGTATGAAATTCTTTTCTGTGCCGCAGTAAGCTTTTAGATGCTCTTAGGCTGAGATCCATTCTAGCTGTCCCATATTGGATATACTGTTCCTCCAACCAATTATTTGCATGGAAGAAATTTGGCTGGGATCTCTGTGATAAGACAACCTCTAAATCTGGTAATGTATGTTGATAGGTTAACTGCACCGCAGTAGCACACCACTTAGATTCTGAGTGTTCAACGACCCAGGCGGAGACCTCACAAGATCCATGTTAAGCATCACGGTTTTTCATTTTAGGGTATTTGCTCTGTAAGTGCGGTTGGCTGCTTTGTGAAAGCGTGTGCCTGTGTGTTTTCGTTTGGCTGTATCTGTATCTGATTGTTTATGCTTAAAGAAACTATAAAGTCCCAAAATCATCAAAGCACGCATTGCATCCTTCCGCATACTGTGTGCTGTTATCAAGTTGTTTTCCAGTTTTATGCTTGCCACAGTTGCCTTTATTCTGAAGTTGGCCATTGAGACTGCTATTCTTTTCTGGATGTAGATAAAACCTTGTTATAAATATATTTTTTGATCCCATATGAAAAATATAATATAAATTTGGATTATAAAATTAAATTATAAGTAAAATTTTAACTAATTATATATTCATCATTTTAGTCAAATAGTAAATAACAGTAAAATATAATTAATATAAAAATGAAAATTTTAGTATGGTTATAGCGGTGTTATGTAAATCAAATATTATTAACCATACTATAAAATACCAAATAATTTGAAGTGTAGAGTAGTTAAACAGGGGAGGGGGTGCCCCAAGTCTTCTATCGATTAGAAAAGAGAGCTTGAGGTAGAATAACATAACAATTTGTTTGTGGAATTTTAGTGGAATTCCATGGGAATGTAATTCAATATTTCTACATGGGTTCATTTTGACCAGCTATTTTTCTTATACTCTCTCTCGTTATATATATATATATATATAAAAAAAAAAACCTTAGTTTAGTAAGAATTAATGTATATTTTTTACATTATCATCACTTTGTACATCCGAAAATAATTTTTATACGAATATTTTAATTTAAGTGTGGATGTTTTGTTTAAAATTTAATTAGAAAAAAAGTAATTTTAATTAAGATTAATGAAAAAAATATATAAAAAAACATAGAGCATAAAGCGTATTTGAAGCGATTTGACGTAAAAAAAGTCAGGGAGACGGGGAAGCATTCAGAACTCTGCATAGACTTTATTTTTTTAACTTTTTTCTGTTCTTGAGAGACGTGGAAGCATGCCAGCCATAATTTTTCCTTCCTTTCCCATTCAACTCTAAGACTTAAAAAGTAATTTGGTTAGACTGTAGTGAACGCAGCCCATCTTGCTTCTTTTGGGCCAGCTTTGTGGTTTCTCATTCATGACTTGTCAGGACAAGAACAAGCCGAAATGTTCAGTTCCCGAAACCATTTCACACCCTTGTCGCCGAAATAGTTAGCTCAGGTTGATCATATCTCGGCTCTCTAGAAGCTGCCTGATGCCTCGCTGCTGCCCGCCATTGTTTTGGGCTGGTGGTTGCTTGCTCCCCATGTGTGATGCGATCCCTAGAACTGTGTTTCTGACTGTAAAAGTCAACTACATGAGGCAAAGCTGTTAATGATGTACAGTCAAATATTAGATCCAACTTCTATTTACTGTTTTTAATGTTTTCTCAAGGCAAAAGCTTTTTTATAAAGCACCAAAAACCCCTGCTAGTCAATAATAGAAGACTGCAGAGCATCCCCGCCGACTTCAGTTGGGTGTTGAGCTCCGGTGCTTCTTTGATTTGGTATTACAAGATAGATTAGCCCCTTTGGTTTTCTTTTCATCTCTTCAAGTAAAGGCTAAAGAAAATTAAATGCTAATCCAAGGTACAGCAAGTTTATCGTCTATTTTGGTGCATGAGCACGTGCATGTGACCCAATATTTAGGGTTGCACGTGATTTCAGGGCAATCAATGTGCAAAAACTTGACGAGAACAGCAAGCGGGTCTACCACTTGTCATGGCAGAGGTTTAATTTGGTGTCTTGCTTAAGCGGTGACGAACCATGATGAGAGATGCAACGGGCTCATTGAACTCCCCACTGTATGAAACTACCTTATCCTTTTGGGCATGGGGAAACACGCTACTCCGGCAACATGCATGGCAAACCGCGATGATCGAGGGAGGGGAAAAATAAGGGAAAGTAAACGATTTTTTTCTTCCCTAGTTTGAAATCATCTTATCAAACCTGACCTGGTTTTTATTTGGTTTTATATTAAACTAAATTAGAAATTGACGGGGTTAAAATCGATCAAAGTAACAAATTAATTTACAGCCTCTAGCTCTGGTAGGTCAAATTAAAACTTGAGTGAAATTTATTTATTTTTTTGAAAAGATACATGTTTTAATTAAAAAAAAATCTTATTTTGGATAGAACTTATTTAACATGTTTAACCCATAATCATTGCCTTGAACTAAGTCTTGGAGTAGGTTTAGTTTTATAACTAGCTATTTGACTCGTGTTTTATTATATGTTGGATAAAACATTTTTTAGTAAAAAAATAACTATATAGGTTTTTAACGTGTTCAAAAAAATATTAATCATAAATAAATAAAATTTATGTATATATTTAATTAAATATATTAAAAATTATTCATGCCAATAAATAAAAAAATAAGATTGTTAAGGTATCTATTTGACTGGTCTCGTTATGAGTCAAATAATTTTTTCTAATATAAAAAATAAAAATGTAGGTGTTATAAACATGTTTTTTAATATTGAGTAAGAAATATAATTATGGATAAAAAAATTGATGCTTCCGTACAATAAATTAAAATAAAAATAATATATTTTAATAAAAACATGGAAGATCTCAATTTAATTTCTAATGTAATTGAAAAATAGAACAATATTACAATGGCTATGATGAAATATTATTTTTTTTAGTTTTTTTATAATATTTTTTAAGAAAAAAGTATAAAAAAAATTACAAAAATAAATTATAAATGAATGAAGACAATTAAGAAAAATAATATAAATAAATTAAGCGTAGAATGATAAATATTCAAAGTGTAAAGAATAAAAAAAACATTTTTTTTCTAAAAAAAGATAAAAAAAATAAAAAAATACAAATGAATGAAAATAATAATAAAAATGGTGATAAATAAACCAAATAATAAATAATAAATATACAAAGCATAAAGAGAAAAAAAACAAAAAAGAATTATAAATTTGACATCATTATAGTAAAAGAAATAAAATTTATAAATTTGACATCATTATAGTAAAGAATTTATAATTAGATAATCTCTACCGTGATTTATCATTTCCTTCTGGTGTGTGTATATATATTTATATAATAATTTGCTTGAAATAACCATTATTTAAATAAATATTATTTTACTTTTTATAGATCTAATCGTCCCCCAAGAGGATGTCGAGGTTCCCAATCGAAACGTGCTCCCTTGTCTAGAGAATTAGGATGAGACTGGACCCTGGTAGTGGTAGGTTATCAAATTCCAGCTATCCCTCTGCGACTCGTACAAGTAACCTTAGAATATCTTATTATAAACATGATAATGTTTTGACATCATAATGTTTTATATAAGCTGGATTTTTAATACCTTTATACGAGCTTTTTTTATTATAAATCCTTAACATAATATATTTATTTATTTATTTTATTGTGAATTTCTAATATAATATCTTTATAAAAATAATTGGATTATAAATTCTACTATCAAGAAAAGTTTGTTATAATTAAATTTTTTTTTTTAAATATCATTTTTATTTATTCAAATCTTATTTGCTAAAAAATTAATACACTTATCAAACCTGACCTGGTTTTTATTTGGTTTTATATTAAACTAAATTAGAAATTGACGGGGTTAAAATCGATCAAAGTAACAAATTAATTTACAGCCTCTAGCTCTGGTAGGTCAAATTAAAACTTGAGTGAAATTTATTTATTTTTTAAAAAAAGATACATGTTTTAATTAAAAAAAATCTTATTTTGGATAGAAGTTATTTAACATGTTTAACCCATAATCCTTGGCTTGAACTAAATCTTGGAGTACGTTTAGTTTTATAATTAGCTATTTTATTCATGTTTCATTATATGTTGAATAATTGTTTTTTAGTGAAAAGATAATTATACAGGCTTTTCTAATGTGTTCAAAAAATTATTAATTATAAATAAAAAAATTTATGTATGTATTTAATTAAATATATTAAGAATTATTCATGTCAATAAATAAAAAAATAAAATTGTGAAGGCATTTATTTGACTCATCTTGTTGTGAGTTAAATAATTTTTTTCTAATATAAAAAAATGAACATGTAAGTGTTATAAACATGTTTTTTTAATATTGAGTAAGAAATATAATTGTGGATAAAAAAATTGATGCTTATGTACAATAAATTAAAATAAAAATTATATATTTTAATAAAAATATGGAAGATCTCAATTTAATTTCTAATGTAATTGAAAAATAGAACAATATTACAATAGTTAAGATGAAATATTATTTTTTAAGAAAAAGTATACAAAAATTACAAAAAAATTTATAAAAGAATGAAGACAATTAAGAAAAATGATATAAATAAATTAAGATGATAAATATTCAAAGTGTAAAGAATAAAAAAAACATTTTTTTTCTAAAAAAGATAAAGGAAAAAAAGAAAAAAAGAAAAATAATAATAAAAATGGTGAGCAATAAACCAAATAATAAATAATAAATATACAAAGCATAAAGAGAAAAAAAAAAAGAATTATAAATTTGACATAATTATAGTAAAAGAAATAAAATTTATAAATTTGACATCATTATAGTAAAGAATTTATAATTAGATAATCTCTACCGTGATTTATCATTTCCTTCTGGTGTGTGTATATATATTTATATAATAATTTGCTTGAAATAACCATTATTTAAATAAATATTATTTTACTTTTTATAGATCTAATCGTCCCCCAAGAGGATGTCGAGGTTCCCAATCGAAACGTGCTCCCTTGTCTAGAGAATTAGGATGAGACTGGACCCTGGTAGTGGTAGGTTATCAAATTCCAGCTATCCCTCTGCGACTCGTACAAGTAACCTTAGAATATCTTATTATAAACATGATAATGTTTTGACATCATAATGTTTTATATAAGCTGGATTTTTAATACCTTTATACGAGCTTTTTTTATTATAAATCCTTAACATAATATATTTATTTATTTATTTTATTGTGAATTTCTAATATAATATCTTTATAAAAATAATTGGATTATAAATTCTACTATCAAGAAAAGTTTGTTATAATTAAATTTTTTTAAAAAAATATTATTTTTATTTATCCAAATCTTATTTGCTAAAAAATTAATACAAATCGTTATATATAAAAATTATAAAATCTTATTAATACTGCATGGAAAAATATAAAATAAAAAAACTGTTCCCTTTAAATAAAAAGAAAATAAAAAAGGCAGATATCGCAATTTTGAATAGAAAATAAAATAAAATTTCTAAAGTGAGAAAAAAAGAAATGAAAATACTTCAGGAAAATTTATTTCTCAAAAACTTTCCTACACCCCCCTTCCCTACATTGAGTATTTATCAATCCTATGATCTCATTGGTTGTTAGTATTGATGTTTGGTTTGATTAACGGGTAGCAGACCCTTTGTAATTAATTAATTCTTTCATTAATAACATTAACATTAATTGCTAATTTTATGTTAATTAATTAATAATTTAAGATAGGAAACAAGAGCACTAACCAAAGACGTATTGGTTTTGGTCTACCAACTCTTAACAAATAAATTCTCACTTTTCATGTTGGTTTCATGTTGTGATGGAGTTTTATTTTAAAGTATTTTTAATTTTTAAAATAATAAAAAGTATTAAAAAATATAATTCAATATTTTTTAAAATAAAATATATTTTTCAAACGCATAGAAAACATGAACTAGCAAACCCCCCGAGCACTCACTATCAACCCAAGACAGAGGACGGGCACACGCTGGGCTAATTATGTTCACCCACGTGGCGAAATATTTAGAACCGGATCCCAGTTCCCATAATGGACGCCTTTGCAGGCCTGTGAAACTGCCGTCACTGTTTGCCCCGTCAACTCCTGCCTTTTTCCTTAATAAAGCAATACACATTGGTTTGAGTCCAAACAGTACCATTACCTGTAATTTTATTTACTAATTCATTTAAAAGAAAAGAAATTTAATTTCTGTGGAAATAAAAGATTTTTTTGTGAATAAATAATGGTTTGGTGGTTGCTTATAATTTTTTTGTGAGTAAATAATGGTTTGGTGGTTGCTTATAATGAATGCAGTGTAGTATATAATATTTTTGGAGTTATTTCTGCCCTGTTACGGAAGAAGAAGTGATCTCCTTCCCTTCATCTCTCTTTCCTTTTCCTCTGCTGATGATGATGCCGCTGTTGCTTTTTTGATTTTTTATAGTTGAAAGCCAGAGAAGAAAATAATATGGGGGCCTGTGTGTCAGCTCCAGAGGGGTGTGCTCGTTGCAGATTGAGTTCTTCAGAAAAGATAAAGTTACGCAGGAAAGGCAAGGAACATACTACTGTCAAGAGAAGATCAGTGCCGCCATGTAGAGATGACAGTTCTGATGGCCATGCTCCTCCGCTTCGTCTCCCTTCCTCCACCAACCCCACTTTTGAAGGTCCTCCTTCTTCTATGCCAACAACAACTTCTCTTCTTTTTCACTTCTTTTTGTATTTTGGTCTCATTTACCAGCATTTCACTGCTCATTTTATTTTTGGCTAAATTGTTTTGGCGGGCTCTCTCTCTAGTGATATGATGATTTCTTCGTCGCTTGTTGCATTTTGGGTTTGGAATTTGTATTTTCGTTTTGGAGTTTGGATTATTTTAGGTAATGATGTAGGGGGTGCATGGCTGATCTCTTTGCATGAAATGTTGGCAAGTGGTCATGTTCCTTTTCCTTCCTCCCCCAGCTTTATTTAAACTTGAAGCAAGGTTTCTGGCATATGTGGAAGTAATTCCTTGTTATTTTCTATTCTGATTTCATCTTTTAGGCACTACAGATGAATGCAAGCTCAATTACCTTAGGAGATGATATATGTTTTAGGCTCTCGAGCTGAATTCAACAAGGTTTATTACCTTGGGAAATAATAGACGTTTGAAATGTGATTTTTGGTTTTCCTAATTCTTTCGGTGATCAAGAGAATGTAGTTCATGAAGAGGATATCGACAATTTGAGTGGGTTTTATTGCCTAACCCAGGAGCTGCCTTTTGCTCTCTGATCTTCTTGACATTAGAAGAAGAAGGTTGACCAATGAGTTAAGCTTGAAACTTTGGAGCTTGATTGGTGTGCCATCCCTAGTTCAGATCTTGCCCGATGATTATTTGACTACATTGCAAATTGGCAGCTTCCCAATAGACCACTCCAGTGGTTTCTTTCTGATTATTACCATGTTCTATCTCCTTTCCTGTATGAGCTTGAGCGATGACTTTTTTGAAAAATGATTTGTTCTAACACAGAATGGACATTTCCCGATTCTCATTTTTCAAAAGAAGTCATTTTTCTTACAATATGATAATATTAATATTCAAGCTTGCTCACTTTTTGATTAGTTGAACATTCATTTCTGGTATCTGGTCCAATTCATGACGCGATGTCGTTATCTTTGCTCTGAAATCATGTCTGATTGCGGACATTGTTTCCTCCTTTTACATGCTGTAGATGCTGTTATCTTTGTTCTGAAATCGTTTATGATTGTGGACATTGTCTCCTCCTTTTACTTGCTTTAGACACGTGTCTGATTTATTAGACTGCAATTTGCAGCGGGAAATATCGAGGAGCCATGGTTTGATTCAGCTTCAAAATTTGAGTCTGATTGCGATGAAGATTTTGAAAGTTTTCCAGATGGTAAAATGAGGATGCTGATTTCTACTGTGCATAAGAATTTTGGTTATCTCATTCTTCTTTTGCCGATCAATCAGAGATTTGTTTTTGCTAATTATGGATGCATCATCTACAGATGTCTTATCTCTAAATGGCTTTGAAGGTGCATCACTGTCAAGTATTGCATCTGGCAGAGTTGCCAATCATGGCGACTATAATAATGTCAATATGCAAGATTCCTCCTTCATTGATCAGATGCAGCAGGCGGGGGATTTACTTGGAAATTCCACACATGGCCCTGTTAGTAACTTCACTAAACAATCAAATATTCAGGTCCTCCATTCAGATTATGTCGATTCCCTATCCAAATCTGATGGACTTTCAAATGAAGTAAAGCAACCGGTGTTCCTTGATGAAATCACCTCTGTGGATGAAAATGCTGGTAAGGAGGAAGGATTATTAGACATCTGTGGAACTATTCCAGGCAACTGCTTACCTTGTCTCGCCTCAGCTGTTCCATCGATTGAAAAGAGAAGATCGCTAAGCTCTAGTTCACCAAGTGCAAAGAAAAAGGGTGCCTTAAAACCCCCATTCAAGTGGAAGGAAGGGAATTCTAGCAACACTTTATGTAAGTTCTGTATCTGTCCACTTTTACAGTTGCAACATTATTTTGGAGGCAAATGAAAGTAATCTTCATTCGTTCTTGTCATTAAACTTGGTGAAACTCTATTGATCATATGAGAATGTGATTGTCATCGTTATAGATTGAATTATTTAGATTTAAGCTTCTGGGATCGAGGTTGGGTTGATGATTAAGCATATTTGAACTGTTTTTTGCTACTATGTCAACTTGATTGCTCACATAAGCTGCTTAAATTTTGAAAGCATCATGGTATCAAGCTGTGTTGGATATAATAAATGACAGATGCTGTGCCCGATAATTAGCTTTCACGTGTTTGGAGTTTCCAAAATACCATTTGCTCTCTATCTCTTTGGTCATTTGTTAGTTGAACAAGTGGTGTGAATCTTAGCTCACGGAGGGAGTTCTTACCTTACATTCCATCTCACTGCTAATCTTGTTAGCAAATAGTAGTATTTTGGAGAAGTGGTCTACTTTGACACAGCCCTAATGAAATTGCTTTCTACTGCTACTTGCCAAAAGTCAAAAGTATCGTTCTATCTTTGTAAAATTTTATTCGCATCTGATACTTTTCTAGTTATTATATGATTTCTGATTTGGTTTTGGTTTAACATGGACAATACTTCCAGCTGTATTTTATCATATAAGTTTGCAAACTTGTTTCTTTCCTTGCAATTGTTTTGGTTCTTTTAAAGGAACAAAGGCATTAGTGTTGATTCAACATGGCGTCTCATGATGAGCATTACAGCTTATACATATGAGTTTATGTCACAAAAATAGTTTCTTACCATATTCCCAGTCTACTTACCTGTGTTATATGTGTAACCTGATTTGATGATATGTTGACAATTTTGTTCTACATGCTTTCAATCATTGAAAATTCACCTGACAAGTTCATTTATTTCTAAAAAATGCATTTCCATCAAACTCCAGCTTTGGGCTGTGATTTACGATTGCTTTCAATTGCTGGGATTTAGAATTTAGGATTTGATGTTAGAGGTACATTACTTGAGAAGATGCAAACTAGAACTGCAAAAAGCGTGCATATGCTATAGGCGTTTGTTTTCATGGGGAAAAAGTAAATCACTTAGTCTAGTTATGAAGCTCCCAATGCTTATTATGTGTGGTTGAGGTTTTTACCAAAGGAATTTTACAAATCGATGCCCCTTCCAGTTCATGTTAGTAGGGGCAGTGTATGGTGTAGTACATCAAAAAGCACGTTTGCCCTTTGTAAAAGTAGTGTGTACATGTAAAATTACCTCTTTATTTGTTTTGTTCTGTATGGTTTCAGTTTCTTCAAAGACGATTCTGCACAGACCACAAGCAGGGTCCCAAGTACCCTTTTGCCCAGTGGAGAAAAAAATGCTTGATTGTTGGTCGCAAATCGGGCCATGTAGTTTTAAAATTCGAGGAAAGAATTATTTCAGGTGAAGCTAAGCTGATGGAATTGAGTTGGTTTTTTTCATACACAGCTCCAAATGCATGTGTGAAAATATAATTTTAACGCAAAGATAGTAGTTACATCTTTTTTTATCAGTCAATCATTGTTTTTCATTTATTGTAGACTTGATAAAGTGTAATATCACAGTATTTACGATCCTTTGTCAATCAATATTCATTCATTTAAACTTGACAGAGTGTGATCTCACACAATTCCTACTGAAAATATCTTTTTTCTTTCTTCCCCTCGTGTCAGGGACAAGAAGAAGGAATTTGCTCCTAACTGTGCTGCATACTATCCATTTGGTGTTGATGTGTTCCTGTCTCCGCGAAAAATTGATCATATAGCTCGGTTTGTGAACCTCCCTGCTATTAACTCTGCCGGGAAGGTCCCACCTATCCTCGTTGTAAATGTTCAGGTATTTTCATTTTTTCTGTAAGCACATGGATGCAGTTATTCAGGATTTCCTGACAGTTGTGGTTAGATGAGGATGAAAATATCCTTTTCTTTTTGGGTTTCGTAGTTTGCTTGTGTTATGTATTTATGCTGACTCACTGTGGGTTCTACAGATTCCACTGTATCCTGCCGCAATTTTTCAGAGTGAAACAGATGGAGAAGGAGCAAATTTTGTTTTGTACTTTAAGCTTTCTGATAGTTACTCTAAGGAACTTCCAACCCACTTTCAAGAAAGCATCAGAGTAAGATGATCATTCTTTTTTAATATCTTATCATAAATTGCCACTTCAGAGCATTTATAAACCTCTCTGCCGCATGTTATCTATGGCAATGATGCTGAAAAAGGGAAAAAGAATGAGGCTTTTCTGCTTGTGTGCTGTTTCCTTATTTTAATTTGTCAACCTTTATAAAATGTTAATTCTAGGCATGTTGCATTCTTTTTTTGCACTGCCTTTTGTCTCATGTTTTCTTCATTATTAAATGTTTTAAATTCCTGTTCTTATTGTTTCATATCCCCATACTTCTTGAAACAGCGATTAATTGATGATGAAGTTGAAAGGGTCAAGGGTTTTCGTGTAGATACAACTATACCTTTCCGAGAAAGATTGAAGATATTGGGCCGTGTTGCAAACGTAGAAGATCTTCATTTAAGTGCTGCAGAAAGGAAGCTTATGCAGGCTTACAATGAGAAACCTGTTCTTTCACGTCCGCAACATGAGTTCTACTTGGTATGTTGTTGTCAAACAACTTATTCCGGTCTTCTAACTCCATTCTACTCGTATCCAATTTTACATTACTTTTAATTCTTGATTATCAAATACAATTTCCAGTTGTCTTTTGCTGCCTATCTTGATTTATGTCAAGGCAAAAACCATGCTGCTGGTACTTGATAGTCATTGACACCTTCATTTTCAGAAAACAAAAATGATTTATTACTGTATTCTGGTGTGTGCGGGCCATCCCTGCGCATGCCTTAGTTGCTATTCTGCTACTTTGTTTAGAAGTGGTCTTCTGTGTCAGGATGTAATACAGTCTAAGGCTTCGTTTGGTAGCATGGCCAACCACATGGTTGGCCGCGCTCCCAAAAGGGCACTAAGTAGATGGTTTTATAATTCTTTCCATCTTAAATAGCAGGGTTTCTTTTGTTCCCCTTTACAGGGACATGATTACTTCGAGATTGACATCGACATGCACAGGTTCAGTTATATCTCTAGGAAAGGTTTTGAAGCATTCCTAGACAGGCTTAAAATTTGTGTGTTGGATGTTGGACTCACAATTCAGGCAAGTGTATCTTCCTTTTTAACGAGTATCCATATATTATTTCTCAAGAATAAAAAAACTGAAAAACATTTAGATGTAGAATCTATCACCTATTTTCTATGGCGGTTTGTGGAGTTGATATTCATGAAGAGTTTGTATTCTCATTTTTACCAGGGGAACAAAGTCGAAGAGTTGCCGGAGCAGATTTTGTGTTGTATTAGATTAAACGGAATTGATTACATGAATTACCACCAGTTGTTTAGTGAAGAGCCTATTGATTCTTCAAGTGGCTGAACAATGTGAGGCTTCTGATCTGATAAAGGGTAATCTTGCAATATAACTGTTTCATTGTCTAGATGATCAGAGAGATGTATACTAATTTGGTGGAGTCATAACCAAATCAATTCAGACAATATACTTGTAGGCATGAGCTTAAACGTGCCCACAATTTTTTTGACATTCTGAAGGGAAACAATTTAAAGGAAATCTTTTCTTGAACCTTTGATGTCTTGAGGATTCTTGTAATGCCAACCCACTGGTATTCTGCCGGTGAAGTGGTTTTCCTACAACTTCAGCTTCTCTGGCGAGCTCAGATTTGCTAAAGCCTCGGCAAGTTGAATCCTAACTTACTGAAGTTCAAGTCAAATGTCTGCAATGGATATCAATTCACCCGTAGTTGTTCCTCCTTACCCTTTAACAAAATCACGGGACAAGTTGTCTACGCCACCTCTGCCATTACTGTAGAGAATAACTTACATGGTAACAATCAAGTCATGTTCAATTCCGAAACTTTTATCTTGAGATGTAGGGTGCGCCAGGCCAATGCAGTGGTGCAACGCTGAGGCGACGCTCGAGAACCCCAGCAGCAAGCTGCTGTTATGGACCCTCACCCTAGAAAAATTAATTTAATATCGTGTGGGTCATTGACCCACGTATCAGATATTAAACTGATAAGAACAGATACTACACTTGATCTTAGCCAAAAGGCCGAGAAAGGTATGCTTGAAACAGCACACATGGGCTTGCTTTTATATGGTTCCTCGTCTTGTGTCTTTGTCTTTTCTTTCGATGTGGTACAAACAAAACCAGCCATCGACGACCGCGCACGAGCTAGAGACAGACAGCAATGGCGAGCTTCCTCCACATCTCTTCTCCAATTCTCTAGTCTTGATCAAGAACCTCTCTCTCTCTCTCTCACCCAATTCAAGGTGCTGCTTCCTCTCTTCATACATTTTAGTTTAACTTCATTAACTTTCCAGCTAAAACTTAATGTTTTATCAGGTGATGTTTGTTTAGCGGAAAATGGTATTTTAAAAATTATTTTTTAAATTTTTATGTATTTATTTGTTATTAAAAAAATTGATTAATAAAAAATATTTATCAATAAAAAAATTAATTTTATTTTCAGGAAAGTATTTTTTTTTTGGAAGTTATAAAAAATTTAGAAATATCAAAAAAAATTTTTATTTTTGACGGAAATTTTTTTTTAGAAGTTATAAAAAATTTAGAAATATCATATTATTTATTGATTATAATAAATTTAATTCTCAAACTTCTTATTGCTATATATTTTATTAATTTTTTATTAATTTTACTTTTTAGAATTTGATTTTTATATTAATTTTGATCTTCATTTTTATAATTGTTATTTGCTTCTCTCTTACTATTTTTTAATATAATTTTTTATTTATCAAATTTGATCTTTATTCTTTTGATTATTACTTATTTTATTTGAAATAATTTATAAAATTATAATTATAATTATTTTAATTTCATCATCTTTTAATTTTTTTTATCTGTTAAATTTGATCTCTATTATTTTGATTGTTATTTATTTTATTTAAGATAATTTATGAAATTAGATTTTTTTCAATATCATTGTCATTCAACTTTTTAATTTATAAGATTTGTTCCTCATTATTTTAATAAACTTGAAAAAAAATATCAATAGGTTATTTTCTAGCTTATTTTATATGACATAAACAAAACACTAAAAAATATTTTTTAACTTATTTTTCATGACATTATCAAACATTGAAAACTAATTCACTTTTCAGGAATTCACTTTCCAAAATAAAATTACTTTCCTGCCAACAAACAGAACCTGCCTTAGTACATGTTATTGTGATCAAACATTATTAAACTAAGAATTCTTGTTTAAATACTGCAACTCAAAATCACCAACTGAAACATCATACTTTTTTTAAAAAAATAAAATACTAAAATAGCTTAGTTTTCTATTCAAACAATATTTTTGCTATTTTGTCATTCACAATTTAAGCCTTATAAAATGCATTTAAGCATAATAAAATATTTTATATATGACACGTATGATATTACAAGATTGGAGGGGTAAATGAGTTTTTTTCAATTTTTATTATTCCAATGTAATGCTAATAATACCCTCATAAGTTGACTTCATTTGGCGGGATAGGTAATGGTGTTTTTGGTGTTTTCTTGTTCTATGAACAATGTAGTTACTTAAGTGTCATTTACTTCACATAATTTTTAGCTAAGATTGAGGGTTTTTTATGATATTTTTTTTATATTATTGTATGAGATCAAGAACAATTTAGTATTTACATAGAATAAATTAAAAAAAACACCTATTGGTGCACACTCTCCAGCATGCAATTTCTTTGGTCTTTTATGAAGTTTTATTTTTTTTTCAATTTGTCATTGGATCAATTATCTTATTTTTAATTTTTTTCATACTTGGTCCTCATTTTCTTAATTTTTATTTTTGTTTTGGATTCTTTTATGATTTTGATTTTTCTTTTTAATTTTTTCCTTCAATTCAAACTTTTATGGTATTTAAGGTTTGACCCTTAATGTTTTGATTCTTAGCCTTTTATCAAATTTTAATTTCATCCTTAGATTCATAATATTGATTTTTATTTTTATTTTTTTAGATTTGGTCCTTATTTTCTTGATTTTGCATTTTTTTTGGATTCGTTTGTTAATTTTCTTTCAAATTTGCCCTTCAATTCAATATTTCAATTTGTTTTTCAAATGAGTTCCTTATTCTCTTAATTGCTATTTTTATATTTTATCATTCAATATTTAATTTATTAGGATTTGGTTTCCATGACCTTTTTCCATTTTTATAGGCCCTATTTGAGAGTCAATCCAAAACAATTATTGGATCATGAGTTAGGTTGTGTTAATCTAAATCAACCGAATCCTTTTATTTTATAAAAAAAAGTTAAAATGATGCCATTTCAAAATAAAAAGTCAACGAGTTTTGGTCTTTTTTTATTGGATTTTTCTCTGACTAATTGAAACATAGATCAACCAGGGTTTTTGAATGTCTTACACTTGATCAATTCTCTCACAATTTTTTTTTAAACTTGACTTGGTATAAGTTATGGGTCACCTGGGTCATAGGTAAAGTTGTTGAGTCGAGTCAAGTTTTAAAATAATTATTTTTAAAATGTGATGTTTCCAGTTTAACTACTAGTTATGGTCCTGAGTTTAAAAAGTTAATACGGGTTGATATTATTTTTTTTATTTTATTTTCAATCAATTTCTCTGTGTCCCATGACCTAGGTGGAAGGTTTGTCCAGATAGTCGAGGTTTTTTTTTGTTATTGTTTTTTATCCCTTTTTATTATATTCTTTAAAATTCAATTCCTTTTAAATTTTTATTTTATTTTGTCTTGACTTCTATTAGATTATCATAACTGCATGGTCCTACTCGTGGGTTTTGACAACGTCACTTGGTTTTGTTGGTGTTTTATTTTTATGACTTTTATTTTTATTTTTTTCTCAATTTTATCCTTCAACATTATACTTTTTAGAATTGAAGATCATTATTTTTTTAGTTCTCTTTCTATGATGTCAAGCCTTTTTTTTTTGTTCTTTAAAATACAATGACAACTCTTGAACTTTTTTTTTTACTCTGTAAAAAATTTAACACAACTTGTGGTAAAACACAGATCATTTATCTAGTCTACTACAATTACAATTACTGATATATCACAATATTTTTGAATTACTTTTTTGAAGGAGTCTTATCACTATTATATTATCCTCATTCTCTTGATTTTTATTTTTGTTTTGGATTTTTTTTATGATTTTGATTTTTCTTTTTAATTTTTCCCTTCAATTCAAACTTTTATTGTATTTAAGGTTTGACCCTTAATGTTTTGATTCTTAGCCTTTTATCAAATTTTAATTTCATCCTTAAACCCATAATATTGATTTTTATTTTTATTTTTTTAGATTTGGTCCTTATTTTCTTGATTTTGCATTTTTTTTGGATTCGTTTGTTAATTTTCTTTCAAATTTGCCCTTCAATTCAAAATTTTAGTTTATTATTTCAATTTTTTTTTTCAAATGAGGTCCTTATTCTCTTAATTGCTTTTTTTATTTTTTATTTTTTTTATTTTATCATTTAATACTTGATTTATTAGAATTTGGTTTCCATGACTTTTTCCATTCTTTATATGCCCTATCTGAGAGTCAATCCGAGACAATTATTAGATCATGAGTTAACTTGTGTTAATTTAAGTAAACTAAATCCTTTTGTTTTATAAAAAAAATCAAAATGATGCAATTTAAAAAAAAAACAGTCAACGAGTTTTGGTCTTTTTTTATTGGATTTTTCTCTGACTAATTGAAACATAGATCAACCAGGGTTTTTGAATGTCTTACACTTGATCAATTCTCTCACAATTTTTTTTTAAACTTGACTTGGTATAATTTATGGGTCACCTAGGTTATAGGTAAAGTTGTTGAGTCAAGTCAAGTTTTAAAATAATTATTTTTAAAATGTGATGTTTCCAGTTTAACTACTAGTTATGGTCCTGAGTTTAAAAAGTTAATACGGGTTGATATTATTTTTTTTATTTTATTTTCAATCAATTTCTCTGTGTCCCATGACCTAGGTGGAAGGTTTGTCCAGATAGTCGAGGTTTTTTTTTGTTATTGTTTTTTATCCCTTTTTATTATATTCTTTAAAATTCAATTCCTTTTAAATTTTTATTTTATTTTGTCTTGACTTCTATTAGATTATCATAACTGCATGGTCCTACTCGTGGGTTTTGACAACGTCACTTGGTTTTGTTGGTGTTTTATTTTTATGACTTTTATTTTTATTTTTTTCTCAATTTTATCCTTCAACATTATACTTTTTAGAATTGAAGATCATTATTTTTTTAGTTCTCTTTCTATGATGTCAAGCCTTTTTTTTTTGTTCTTTAAAATACAATGACAACTCTTGAACTTTTTTTTTTACTCTGTAAAAAATTTAACACAACTTGTGGTAAAACACAGATCATTTATCTAGTCTACTACAATTACAATTACTGATATATCACAATATTTTTGAATTACTTTTTTGAAGGAGTCTTATCATTATTATATTATCCTCATTCTCTTGATTTTTATTTTTGTTTTGAATTTTTTTATGATTTTGATTTTTCTTTTTAATTTTTCCCTTCAATTCAAACTTTTATTGTATTTAAGGTTTGACCCTTAATGTTTTGATTCTTAGCCTTTTATCAAATTTTAATTTCATCCTTAAACCCATAATATTGATTTTTATTTTTATTTTTTTAGATTTGGTCCTTATTTTCTTGATTTTGCATTTTTTTTGGATTCGTTTGTTAATTTTCTTTCAAATTTGCCCTTCAATTCAAAATTTTAGTTTATTATTTCAATTTTTTTTTCAAATGAGGTCCTTATTCTCTTAATTGCTATTTTTATCTTTTATTTTTTTATTTTATCATTTAATATTTGATTTATTAGAATTTGGTTTCCATGACTTTTTCCATTCTTTATATGCCCTATCTGAGAGTCAATCCGAGACAATTATTAGATCATGAGTTAACTTGTGTTAATTTAAGTAAACTAAATCCTTTTGTTTTATAAAAAAAATCAAAATGATGCAATTTAAAAAAAAAACAGTCAACGAGTTTTGGTATTTTTTTGTTGGATTTTTCTCCGACTAATCGAAATATATGTGAACCAGGGTTTTTGAATATCTTATACTTAATCAATTCTCTCATAATTTCTTTTGAAACTTGACCTGATCTAAGTTATGGATCACCTGGGTCACGGGTAAAGTTGTTGAGTTGAGTCAACTTTTAAAATAATTATTTTTTAGATGTGGTGCTTCTAGTTTAGCTACTAGCTATGATCATAAATTTAAAAAGTTAGTATGGGTTGACATTATTTTTTTTATTTTCTTTTCAATCAATTTCTCGGGTTGACATTATTTTTTTTTATTTTCTTTTCAATCAATTTCTTTGTGTCTCATGATTTAGGTGGAAGGTTTGTCCGAATAGCTGATGTTTTTTTTTGTTGTTTTTTATCCTTTTTTTTTGTTCTTCAAAATTCAATTCCTTTTAAAATTAAACTTTTTTTTTGGTTTTGTCTTGTTTTCTATTAGATTATCATGACTGCATGGTCCTGCTCGTGGGTATTAACAATATTACTTAGTTTTGTTGGTGTTTTATTTTTTGTTATTATTTTTTAATTTTATCTTTCAATATTATAATTCTTGGGATTGATGATTATTATTTTTTCAGTTCTCTTTCTATAATGTAGTTTTCTTTCTATAATGTCGAGCCTATTTTTTTTATTGTTTCTTAAAATACAATGACAACTCTTAAATCTTTTTTTTACTCTGTAAAAAATTTAACACAACTCATGGTGAAACATATTTTATTTATCTAATTTATTATAATTACAATTAATGTTATATCACAATATTTTTGAATTACTTTTTTAAAGGAGTCTTATCATGATTATATTATCATTATAGCCTCTACAAATATTTTTATTTTAAAATTTTAGTTTTTTAATGCATGTAATACAAATATTAATAATATAGGCACAAATATACATAGGTAGTGTTCACAAAGCTAGCCGGACAGATGCATACGTGGTCATCTTTGATAATGTCTGCAAGGGCAGAGCAAACTGCAATCTATTAAATGAAACACAGATCTATTGCTTGGAAGGGGAGACCTGCATCAATCAGTGGGGACTTTTAGAACTTCCAAGCTACAAATTCAAATTAAAAAACTGAACCCAGAGTTTTCTCCCTGTTACCCACAAGCTAAAAGTTCTCAATTACCTTTGCAATGTCTTTGTTGCTTGTTTTCTGACTGCACTATCACCAGCTCAAAAAAATTACAAGAAAAAAAAAAAACTCCTAATAGAATAATGACAAAAAAATAAAACCCATTCCAAATGATTGAAATCTACGAACAAATTTCATTGGTAGAAATCATCATCACCCACCAACTAGTCAGAGTATGAGAAAGAATATTCACATATTGTGCTGGGTATCAAAGTAAATGGAGACATAGGGAGGCAGTGTGAATTTATATACTTGCTAATCAAATTCTTCTATTATGTGTGTGTATGCGAGCTAGTTTTCTTTCTCCATTTAGAAAGAAGTGTACGACTTCCAAAATAAAAGCGTTGTGGAACTGGATACAATAGTAGCAACCACAAGAACCTTCGGTGATTCTTCTCAGTACGAATGTTCTAACCTCCGACGATTCCTCTTCCTATCAGGAGTTGCATGTACCTGTGCTTTCATTCCATATGTCTTGAGCTGAAAATTCTCAAAAGCCTCAGAAACTGTTTTCACCTGTATAATGATGCCCATGCATTGATTTATCAAAACAAAGCAATTCAAAGTTAATTAATTGTTTGAAAACATTATTATGTTTGATACAAACCAGATCGGGGTTCTTAGAATACACCCTCACAATCCTATCTTCACAAAAAGCTGGCAGCAAATGACTGATGCGATAATCATGTATCGGGAATTTCTCATTGCTCTCAAAGTCCTGACAATAAGGAAAGCTGTTAAAAAGCCTTAAAACGGAAACGTTTTCTTTTAAGAAACTGTAACATTAAACAGTTAGAAACCCTAAGCTATAGCTTAAGAAGGAGACTCCAGCCTCAAGGTTGAATAGGTATTGGAACCTAATGATCCTCTACACAATAAATTTAGTCGAGGGAAAAAAACATAGCCAAATTCCATAGTTTTTACAGCAATTTTTTCATCAGCCCCCTGTGTGTCTGTTGTAACATGACATAAATTCAATAGTATAATTCAACAAGGATGTTCCAACAACCAACGTCAAAAGATTTTGAGATACGAATCCTTGATTAGATTCAAGCATGTAATTTATGAAAACAAAAGAAAGTAAACTACAGCATATATTCACTAGAGTTCTACTGTCCTCTGCTACATATTTGACAATGCAGACCATGGATAATATTGAGATTCACACTAATCTTTAGTCTTGTAAGAAAGAAAAATGCTAGGAAAAATACTTTAAATTAAGCACATTGGAAGTGAACTTTGTACCTGGAAAAAATTTATGCTGAATGTTGAAACACGTGCATAAAGAAAAGACCAGAGTCATTTAAAGTTGCAGAAGCCGACCCATTAAAGAACAACAAAACAAGGAATGATTCCAACAAAATCATAATTTGACTCTTTTCCTGCTTACTTTTCGAGAGGGTTACTTCTACCCCGTGTCAAATCGATCTTCACATTGCAGACAACAACATCTTCTTCTTTTAGTTTAATGTCACCATTTTCCTGAATGAAAAATCACTTTCAATTAAAATTTTCTAGTGTGCTGTAGAAAGAAAAGACTAACATAGAACATATGGTTTTTTTTTTTTTTGGTGTAATCTATTACAAACCTGGGAACAAACAATGTCCTGTGGAGTGATGTCTTTGAAGTGCTCTAACCTGTCCTTCGGAACAGAAAACTCATTGCAGAACTGAAAAATATAACAAATTGTAATAATGTGTTAACAAACAGGAACATAGGTTTCCTTTGACTCAAAATAACTCAAAAGAATAGATCATGCTCCTAGATCACAAAAAATTAGGCCATCAAACCAGTCCCGATAATAAATTTGGATACCTGGTATAGGTCTCTTCTCTTAATGCGCATGATTAATTCTCTAGCTTCCTTCAGCTCCTGATCATGAGAAATTTCAATGGTTTTCAATATTGAATCATCTATCTGCAAAATTTAGATGGATAGCATTAGTCCCATGAACATTAAAATCAAAGCATCAACAGCAAGTTCAATTAATGTTTTAAGCCCACAAACCTTCCAGAATTCAGCTGGGTCCTGAATTTTTGATGAAATTTGAAGGAAATCATCCGCTTTTATCAAGGAATCAACAAACATCATTTCTATAGCCTGAAAAAGAAAAGTCAAATACAATGCATTTCCCCATTTGGATGAAGATTCAACTAAACAAAGTATTTGTTTCCAGAAAATAATTCCAAATATATAGGCACCTTTACTTTTGCATGCGTATAGACCGTTCGATGCAGATCAGCTCGAGAGGAAAATAACTTAAAGATTGTAAGATCTGACAAAAACATCAAGAATTAATTAAAGAATACAATGATTACCAGCAAAACTGGAAACAGAATTACAACATATACTAACAATCCTTGTCACGATAACATATCTCATCACCCATAACTCGCATGCTATCCATTAACCTGTAGGTTAAAAAGAATGCTTATTGAGTAAGGAATAGCGCTAGCTTAGATGGTAAGAATATACAAGTATAATAAATAACTAACTAACTAACCAAGTAAAGGCTAAAGCATGGATGGAAATGTCATGTGAGTTGACTTGAAAAGAAGGCTACCTAAACAACTTTTTTGAACATGCCTAAAAATATAAGCATGCGTACCGTTCAATCTGAAAACTGCAGCCCAGTCCACAAGCCCGGGAGTCACGCACAATGTAATCAAACCTAATAGATAATTTTTGGTTGTCAAAACCATGTGCAGTGAAAGTAACCCCAAATAAGGAGATTGGAGACTTGTAAGGAGAAGTATATAGAGAGAGATCAACTAACTTGTCAACATCTATGCCATTCCGACCATTTGCAACAATATCATACAGGAAATGCTTTTCATTCACACTCTACATGTAAGAGAACGTAGAAAATTAGCCAATGATATAGGTAAGGAATTGAAATGAGGGTTGCTAACCACAGATAGAGTCTTGGACTGTCAAATGGCTTACTTTATGAGAAACATGTTCTGTGCTTGCAATGACCATATCCTGTAAAAGCGGACACAGATGCATAAGGGATCCATGTATTAGCAATTGTTTTTTTTATAAAAAAAATTCAGTTACATGTATCTGTTTTTCTTTAAGTAGATAAAAGAACCTCTGTGAAACAACAAACAAGAGATGTTGATAGTGAGATTAAAATTGACACAATCACGTGTTCAATGAAAAACTTGAACCAAGAAAGGAAAAAAGAAAATCCAGCAGAAAAAAGGAAAAGTAATTCTGTCAAGATATAACCTTTGCTTTCTTTAGGCATTCAGCATCAATATCAATATGGTGGAAATCGACAATGTGATCTATCATTCTCACAGACATGTCCTCATGACACCTGGAAAATATTTAAAACAATAACTCAAATATTGGATCAAATCCTCTCATTGGAAGCAATTACCAGTACTGACAATAGGAAAGGTATACCATTTTCCATAAGATTTTATCACAAACCAAAAAATACTGTTTTCATCAATGTAACTCATAATGTTCGGCAATAATCAAATGAAGGTATTGCAAATGCACCTAACTGGGAGAACAATGGCATATCATCCACCCATATTGTTAAATAACAATTAACTAGCATTCTAGTGCTTGGCTTTGCGGTGGAAGGGGCTTGTCTCCTTCCACTGCAATTGGGTTCGAGCCCTGGCGTGCACGCCTGTCACCCCCGCGGTGCCTTACATGCCTACTGGGTTTGCAAGGTATTCAGTGGGCCGTGGGGATTAGTCGTGGTGCGCGCAAGCTGGCCCGGACACACCACGTAAATAAATAAAAAAAATAACAATTAACTAGGTTGTGTTGTGTTATAGAAAGGAAGGAACAAAGGAAACATTTACATCATTTCTACAGGAAAAAACTGAATGGAATCTGCATAGCAATACTGAAATCAGCTACATTCTTAGCCTCTGGAATCACATGGTTAATTTTTTTCAGTCCATTATTCTCAGCATTCACAACCAGAATAGGTAACAAACAAAATTATTAGAATACAACACTTAAAACAGTTGGAAAAAAATTATGGTTTAACATCATGATATTGGTCAATGAATACATCAACCATCTACATCTATGATCAATGAATACAAATAAGTTGTGATATAGTATTAAGAAGATATCAATCTCCGTGAAAACAAGCAAATGTAAAGATTTAAGCACAAGAAATTCATGAGTATAATCAGCATATGGAAATTGTTATTCTAGCAACCTTCTAATCACATTTTAATGGAATGACTTTACCAATGAAAACTGAAAGGAAAAAGAAGTGAAGAATGGTCCTAATTTCTGAGGGAAATCCAAAAGGATTGTCAGAATTACCATTTAATGCCATGAGGAATCTGACGGAGAAACTCGCGCTCAAACATGTGGCTGAATGGCCCATGGCCAACATCATGCAGTAGTCCTATATAAATCAGGAAGAGATTAAATACACAAACACGAAAAGCAACCATAAGTAAAGCCATTTGAATGATGCACAATTCTTTACCAGCAAGTTTCACTGTTTGTATATCCAAGTTATCGATACCGAGCTCTGAACCCTACAAATATGGGATGAGTGTGAAGGACAAATGCCCATAATTGGAGATCTTGATGAGAATGATGTTCAGAGTGACATTCTTACCTGCTGAGCTTTGATTCTGTGAACTGTTTCACCAGCCAGTGAAAATACACCAAGTGAGTGCTCAAATCGAGAATGCACAGCCCCTGGGTAAACCATGTATGTTAGACCTGCATAAGAGTAAAACTTGTTTAGTAAAAAGAATGAAATCTCTCAGAAATGGAAGTTAGAGATGGTTGTTTCTATACAGAACACTGAAATGGCTTGTTGCAACACTCTTGCTGGTGAACAAGTTATAGCTTACTAGGTCCAGTTTATCGACTAATTCTTCCAATGATGTAATTGATCAGCCAATTTCTTTCAACTATGATTCTGACATCACATTTGACCGTTATGGAAATAAGAGTGCTAAAAACTGTTAGAGAATAATATAAATTATATTCTGAGATTTCATTTAACAGTTTAAATTATTGGGTTGATATAGTTTTTTAGCACAGTATCAATGCCTTGTTGACAAAGCTTTCTAACAATTTAAGTTATTGGGTTGATATAGTTTTTTGGCACAGTATCAATGCCTTGTTGACAAAGCAGTCATGAGTTCAAATCTCATCATCCCTATTTATTTGATAAAAATTAAACATAAAATAATGTAGACTTGTGCAAGTTTCAAGTCCAAAGGACTTTCACTTGAAGAGGTGTATTAGAAGATAATATAAATCATATTTTCAGACTTTACCTAACAGCTTAAACTATTAAGTTGGGATGATTCTTTAATAAAAACAACCAAGATTCCATTAAAAAGAAAAATAGTGACCAAAGCAAACAATCATGTTTTTTTCCTGATAAATTGAATTTAACATCGTTGAAGACTATATGTGATAGAAGAGTAGTCAAATAGATTTACTAGGAATGAGTATATAGATATAAGTTCAAAAAAAAAAAATCTCACTCAAACTAGTATTTCTAGATAAATAAAACATCTGATTCCAACAAAGATATTCAGCATGAAACTTAAAAGCTACTTTGCAGGCAGGCAGCTAGTTTTTTTTCCCCTTCAAAACTATTGAATTAATTAATCGCATGAGAAAATAAAAAATTTCATATATAGGCTTAAATTCTTAGCCGCGGTGTAAAAAGTAGAAACATCAGATTCACAGGAAAAGATATGCTAATAAAATCAGGTCAAACAGGCACAGAGGAATATAAATAACACTCACCGAGTTGCTTTAGATCTCGAAGTCTGCATGCACACATATAGTAAAACTTGTGAGCTCGGATGGTGAATAGTTTTGATTCGATTCAATTTAATTATATTTTGACATGAATAAATAAATAAATAAATCAGACTTGCGCTTGCCTCTGGAACTGCTCTGTATCGACAAACTTCAAAGAGAGCTGAAATAAAATTAAATTCAGAGAAACATGCAAGTAAACAAATATCAATAATTCAAATTGTAATTATAATTCATCACTAAAAGGAACAAAACGAACGAAACGCCGTTTCCAAAAGAAAAAAAAAGTAGCGCCATTCGGTGACGAAAAGAAATCAAAATTGAATTGAACAATCAATCAATCTAGGAAAGTCGAATCAAAGAAATTCGGAGAAGAGAAGGAAAGATGTTTAATGATAATACCGGATCCAGATAAATGTTGCCATGGACATTATCGCGAACCTTCTTTGAGAATCGGCGATCCAGGTAATTAACATAATCTTTGCTACAACCTCCCATTCTATTTCTATGCAATGCAGAGAAAGTTACTGCTACAGTATATCAGTGTCAGTATCAGGATATCTTCTCTTCCCTAGCTAGCTGGCTATGGCTTTGGTTTTTTCCTTTTCTTTTTCTTTCAAAACAAAGAGAGCACAGAGAGCAGTTGCCAAGTGTTTGAGAGCTGAGAAAGTGATTAAGGAGTAGAGTCGAGAGAATGTGGGAAAGAAGTGGTGGACATGAAGTGATGCCGCCAAAAAACTGAATATATTCGTTGTGCGGGCGCGTGGTTCCACGATCCACTTACGAATATCCATTTTCAGAAGAAAAAAACAATTAACTGAATATAGTGCCTCTTTCGAAGTGCTTTTTAAAAGCACTTCTAAAAAAAATTTGATTTTTTATTTTGTATTAATATATTTTTGATATTTTAAAATTTGATTTTTTTTATTTTATATTAATATATTTTTGATATTTTAAAATTATTTTGGTATATTAATTTTAAAAAAATAAAAAATATTATTAATATATTTTTTTAAATAAAAAATATTTTAAAAAACAATCACTGTAAACACAACATAATCTTTCTTTAGTGCACAGTAAACACTGAATACATTCTTTCTTTAGTGAACACTAGACTTCAAAGTTGGAAACAAAAAAACAGTGAACATGCTATTATGCGCAGTGCATATTATTTTTTTGGTAAAATATTTAGGTGTTATAAATATATTTTTTTATTAAAAAAATTTAATAGTTTGTGTTATAAACTAAATAAGTAGGTTTTATATGAATTATATTAAAAAAAACACTTATATTAAATAAGAAAACATATATATAAAAAAGGGTCACATTAACATAAAAAAACTTTTATTCAAAAGTAAAAAAATAAAATATTTACTGGTTGTATTTAATAAATTTATTTATTAAAATTATTTTATAATAGAAATTGATACATATAGAATTTATTAAAAAAAATAAAAAAATATAATGCAAGACTATAAATATTAATTAGAAGTATAATAAAAAATAAATATTTAATTTATATAAAATATAAAAAGATACAAATAAATCATACTAACCACTTAAAAAACTAAACAACCCATTATAATTAAAAGAATAATTGATATTTAAAAAAGGTTTAAAAAACAAAAAAAACATTAATTAAAGCATAAATATAAAATTATTTTAAAAATACATACAAAAAAAGCATTAATGAAAAAAATAAATATGGAAAATAATAGAGAAAAAAAATTCTATCAGAAAGATAAAATTGAAAATAAAAAATAATAAAAATAAAGATCAAATTAAAAACAACAATACATAATAAAAAAAATTGAACATGTAGAATCTTTTAACATTATTTTTTACATAAGAATCATAAATGTAAATAAAAAAACTCACGCATCCATCTAATTAAATAAATTACAAACTACTGTGTAGATAAATAAAAAAATTATTAATGAAAAATACAAATATAATTGGAAAAATTAATAAATTATTAATGAAAAATACAAATACAATTGGAAAACTTACGAAACAAATATAGATTAAGATATTTAATATCATAACACGGGTCAATTACTTGATTGTGTTCAATGAATTTATTTATTTAAATCAATTTATAATAGAAATCGACACATACATAAAACTTATTAAATAAAAAAATATTATGCAAGGTTGTATATATTATAAACAAATAAATATTTAATCTATATAAAATATATATATATATATATATAAGAATTATAAATAAATCATACTAACTTCATAAAAAATTAAACATATTATAATTAAAAAAATATCACTATATAAAAAAGATTAAAAAAGAAAAAACAAT
>NW_011499898.1:736699-741521 GCF_000495115.2 Populus euphratica | reverse complement strand
CGAGCTGAGCCGGCTGGTTTTTTCAAAATTTTAATCGGTTTTTTTTTTGTTCAGTTTTTTCAGTTATTTTTTTTCCGGTTTTCTCAGTTTAATCGGTTTTTCGGTTTTTTTACTCACCCTTATGGGTCATGCAAGCAAAGCCAATGCTTAACTCATCAAGGAAAGGGTTATATATGGGCTTTTATTCTTTTTCGGTTTAATGAGGTAGATGATATATGACCTGCTTTAATTATTAGAAAAAAATTAAACAATGTGTCATTTAGAATTCTTAAAAATTAAGTCATTGGTGTGTCCAAATAAATATAAAACCAAAAAACCTATTTTGAACCAATATTTTACCAAAAAAAACCTAGAAAACATTTTATAAGCCGTCTTAAATCATTCTATGACCTCCAAAAGTGCAAAAAAACATATTAAAACTTGCAACCAACATAAAACCAAAATCTTTAAGAGCTCATATATATTTTTCTAATTGTTTTCAAGATAAAAAAACACATAATCTTAACCACTCTCAATATAATAAGACTATTTAACATAAAAATTGACTGTTTTGATGGTTAAAATTATTATCGATAATAATTTTTTCTCTTCAAATTGAGACTTGACAACGATCTTTCCTTCCTCCACCAAAAAATAACTAGAAATAAAAAAAATAAAGTTTAGTATCAAAATTTATTTTAAAAAAGTTACAAGAATCGATTCTATATTTTACCCATGTTTTTCACTTCAATCCAATTTTTTCAATTCAACCATTCATTAAAAAAAAAAAACATCCAATTGAGTTTAACAATCATATGAAAAAAGGTTTGATGAACAAAATAATTTTTTTAAAAAAAAAATTATACTATTATAATTTATGGTGAATTGTGAAACGGTAGACAGTAAAAATTGCTAGAATATTTTACCCCAAACTTTAGTTTTTATAACTTTTTTTTTTCAATTCAACCATTCATTCCAGGAAAAAACACTTAATTGAGTTTAAATCTAAGCTCAAAATGGCCCAATCATGTAAAATGAAAAAAAGTTTAATGATTAAAATAATTTTTTTAAAATTATACTATTATAATTTATGGTGAATTGTAAAAGGATAGACAGTAAAAATTGCTATAATATTTTACCCCAAAGTTGTTAATTCTTTTATTTGGTTTTTGGGCTATGGTGGTCGTGCCTTCTGCTTCTTCCACCTAATACACTGTTTGTTTATTATAATTTATTTTATGAGGCAATCCATGTTTCAATCTACAAATCATTTCCTCGTTGTGTTTTGTTGGTAGTCCAATAAAAAAGAAAGCCATCAAGTATTTGATCGAAAAATACTAGAAAAAAAATATAATAATATTTTTAGAATGAATTTTCTTTTTTATTAAAAAAGTATATAAAAATATGATCTCTTTATTTTTACAATCTTCGGTTCTTCTATACAAGTTTCTGCTTCTTCTTTTTTCCTTTCGCTACAAGAAGAAAGATTCTTTTATACACACACACAGATATATTGAATTATAGTTGAGTCAAGATTAAGTTTATGATATTCACAATTTATCTCTTACCACTGATTAATTAATTATTAAAAAAAAAAAAAACAGTTTACTTGTAACATATTCATTATGTTAAAATTAAACTGTCATTCTTAATGAACAAAGTTGATGTTCTATTTTTTTTATATTTGAAATGATATATTTTGGTTTCAGAATATTACAGCTTGTTATTTTAAGATTGTACTATCTTATATATATAATTTAAAATTTTAATTTAATATACATAATTCAAATTCATAAATAAATTAATTTTAAATTATGTATTTTAAATTCCAAACATAATATCAAATAACGGAATATAATTTTAAAATTTAAACATTTCTATCCAGCAACTATTAGATTGTTAGTTCATGCTATTATATAAGTCTGATTAATTTTTTAATATAAAAAAAACATCCAAGTATATCTAATATTTTTCTAGTATAAAAAAATAAATTGTGTGGAACTTGACTTTATTAACTCAATAGGTTCAAAAATAACTTGGTTGACTGGTAAAAACATAGTTTGATTAAAAAAATCAAGATAACATATTAGATTGACTCAGATTAACTCGGGTTAACCTTACAAATCTATGACATGGATAATAAAACTATGATAACCATATAAAATAAATAAAAGTCAATTATAAAGCTTACTTCTTAATAAATTCATTGTTGGATGATGAAGTTTGGGAAAAAATTCAATTTAAAAAAAAAAACAATAAAACAACCTCAATGTACATGGATTAACTCACAAAATCAGTAACTCAAGTTATAAGGCGGTGATAACTTCACATAAAATAAATTGAAACAAATGACAAAGCCTAAAGCATTATAAAATAGATGTTGGATGATAAAATAAATAAAAAATATTAAAATTTTTTATATGAATATACTCGAATTATAAAACAACTTAATATTTAAAGGAAAAGCTAATAAAAACAAAAAAAAAATCAAGTAAATTGGGTCACGAGTTAAGTTGAGAAGTAAAATAATTAAAAAAAAAAGTTGTTAAACTCAATAAAGTTCATGATCTAAGTTACGGGTTTAGTAGGTCAAGCTGCGATATTTAAGTCGATCTAATATATCATTATCTCGATATTAAAATAAAATATCATGTCATTTAAAAAAAAACCAAACTATGTTTTTTACAGGTTGTTTGAATTATATTTAGACTCATTAAGTTGATTGTATTATATTCGAATAATTCTTACCCAAGTTAATTTTAAACTCATGTTAGATAAGAAATCGGGTAAAAAGATTTTAAATTTGACCAACTAAATTGAATCTAATAATAATGCCAAATGTTTTTGTTAGGACCTAAATATTTTGTTTTAAGTTAGAAAAAAAATTAATCCAAAATGACATTAACATCTTCAAATGGTCCATTTATAAAATATTTAAAATTTTTCAATATAGAATTACAACATTAACAAATACTCTAAAACACGTAGGTTTTCACTTTAGTAGTTTTTTAATATTTTTTTTCTTTTTTTTACTTAAAATTGACTTTTTCTTCTTTTTTTTTTATTTTTTTTTCAAAATTATATTTACTAATTTTTTTATATATTGAACTGGTTAAAAATTTAATTATATAGTTTTTTTTCTTTAAAACATTGTGGATTGCTATAATATTCTCATATATTGGTTTTTTTTCAAAATGATCTTCGTAGATTTTATTTTTTTATATTAAGTTGGTTGAGAATTTAGCTTTATAGTTTTTTTTTAAAAAAAATATAAATTGCCACAGTGTTTCCCCTATATAGTTTTTGTTTTGCTGCAATGTTTCCTCACATATTTTTTTAAAAATTATCTTTATTAAATTTATTTTTTTAATATTGAGCTGGCTGATAATCTAGCTTTAGCTTTCCCCACATGTTTTTTTATTTTTTTTCCAAAATTGTCATTTTTTACATATTTTCTTTTTTGTTTTGTTTTGTTTTTTTCATAATTATTTTTGTTGATTTTATTACTGGTTGAAAATTTAGTTTTTTAGTTTTTTTTAAAAAAACACTATAACTTTCCCCACGTGTTTTTTTTGTTCGCTTTTGTTTCTTTTTTTTTTACATGTTTTTTTTTTCATTTTTTTTTACCAAAATTGACTTTTTAAAAAAAATAGTCTTTTTGGTTTTTTTATATATATTAAGCTGATTGAGAATTTAACTTTATAGTTTTTTTTTTTAAAAAAAAACACTATGGATTGCTATAGTGTTTCCCTTACATGGTTTTTGTTTATCTGCAGTATTTCCCCCACATATATTTTTTTTAAAAAATTATCTTTATCGAATTTATTTTTTTAATATTAAGTTAATTGAGAATTTAGTTTTAGCTTTAACTTCCCCCATGTTTTTTTTTAATTTTTTTCCCAAAATTGTCTTTCTTCTTTATATTTTTTTTCATAATTATTTTTATTGATTTTATTTTTTTTTACTATTGAGTTGATTGAAAATTTAGTTTTTTAATTTTTTTCTTTAAAACACTATATTGCTACAGTGTTTCTCTATATGGTTTTTTATTAAATAATTTTTTTTCAGAATTATCTTTGTCGATTTTATTTTTTTGATATTAAACTGATTGAGAATTTAACTTTGTAGTTATTTAAAATACTATAGATTGCTATAGTGTTTTCCTACATAATTTTTGCCTTACTACAGTGTTTCTCCACATGTTTTTTTAATCGATGTTTTTTTTTCCAAATATGTTTTTATCAAATTTATTTTTTTTCATACTCAGCTAGTTGACAATTTAGCTTTTTTTAAAAAAAAATATCGTTGATTGCTGCAGTGTTTTTTTATATAATTTTTTTAAATTGTCTTTGTTGTTTTTATTGCTTTTAATATCGAGCTGGTTAAAAATGACAACTGTAGATTTTCTTATGAAATATTATAAATTGTTATAGTATTTCCCTACATGTTTTTTTCCTTTTGTTTTTTTTATATTTATCAAAATTACCTTTGTTGATTTTTTTAATATTAAGCTGGTTGAGAATTATAATTGTATATTTTTTCACAAAACACTATAGGTTGCTACAGTGTTTTCTTAAATGATTTTAATATTTAGCTGGTAAAAAATTTAGCTTTAACTTTACCACATGTTTTTTTCTATTTTTCTATTATTTGTTTTTTGCTTTTTTTCTTCCAAAATTGTCATTTTTTTAATATTTTTTGTGTGTTTTTTATAATTATTTTTATTGATTTTATTTTATTTTAATATTGAATTGGTTAATAATATAACTTTATAATTTAAAAAAAAATATTATAAATAATAATAATTTTTTTTATATAATTTCTTGCACAAATCCACGCTAAC
>NW_011499898.1:733329-736674 GCF_000495115.2 Populus euphratica | reverse complement strand
CTAGTTAATTGTTATTTAACAATATGGGTGGATGATATGCCATTGTTCTCCCAGTTAGGTGCATTTGCAATACCTTCATTTGATTATTGCCGAACATTATGAGTTACATTGATGAAAACAGTATTTTTTGGTTTGTGATAAAATCTTATGGAAAATGGTATACCTTTCCTATTGTCAGTACTGGTAATTGCTTCCAATGAGAGGATTTGATCCAATATTTGAGTTATTGTTTTAAATATTTTCCAGGTGTCATGAGGACATGTCTGTGAGAATGATAGATCACATTGTCGATTTCCACCATATTGATATTGATGCTGAATGCCTAAAGAAAGCAAAGGTTATATCTTGACAGAATTACTTTTCCTTTTTTCTGCTGGATTTTCTTTTTTCCTTTCTTGGTTCAAGTTTTTCATTGAACACGTGATTGTGTCAATTTTAATCTCACTATCAACATCTCTTGTTTGTTGTTTCACAGAGGTTCTTTTATCTACTTAAAGAAAAACAGATACATGTAACTGAATTTTTTTTAAAAAAAAAACAATTGCTAATACATGGATCCCTTATGCATCTGTGTCCTCTTTTACAGGATATGGTCATTGCAAGCACAGAACATGTTTCTCATAAAGTAAGCCATTTGACAGTCCAAGACTCTATCTGTGGTTAGCAACCCTCATTTCAATTCCTTACCTATATCATTGGCTAATTTTCTACGTTCTCCTACATGTAGGGTGTGAATGAAAAGCATTTCCTATATTATATTGTTGCAAATATAGGTAAGGAATTGAAATGAGGGTTGCTAACCACGGATAGAGTCTTGGACTGTCAGATGGCTTACTTTATGAGAAACATGTTCTGTGCTTGCAATGACCATATCCTGTAAAAGAGGACACAGATGCATAAGGGATCCATGTATTAGCAATTGTTTTTTTTTTAAAAAAAATTCAGTTACATGTATCTGTTTTTCTTTAAGTAGATAAAAGAACCTCTGTGAAACAACAAACAAGAGATGTTGATGGTGAGATTAAAATTGACAATGTGATCACCTGGAAAATTTTAAGTTAGTATATAGATAATTAAATATTATGTAGGAAAAATAGTTTATAGGTTTAAGTTAGTCGTAGTTAGAAGTTAAAAATTGATAATCAGATTATATTTCATCACCAAATGAGATTGAAATCAATACAGAGAATTCAACTATCCTTCTCTTTTGGTATGGTATTAAATGTAATTGCGCTTCATTGAAAAACACCTCCCCCTCCATGCACTAATGGCTAGCACTAGCGCATGCCATCGATTTGGCAGTATTTTCATCCTTGTTTTATAATTCCAGTTATTAAAATTTAACCTGAATTTGTTATATACTAACCTAATCTAAATAAATAAATAAATTTTAAATTTAATAAATAATAATTAAAATATAAATATTAGAAACCAGTATTAACTTAATCTAAAAATATATTTGTAAAATATTTAATTTTTTTCAATACAATATAATATATACATATCTTAATATTAATATTGATATTGATATACAATACATGTTTATAAATAATATTTATCATCACACACACACTTCAAATATATATATATATATATATTAACTATTTTATTTTTTATTGATTAATAGATAATAGTAGATAACAGATATTCATTAGAAATTCTATAAATAATTTATAAATTTTAAAAAGTTATTAAATAAATAATAAATAGAATGTAAATATTAAAAACTTTAACCCGTAAATACCCGTCAGCATCCCTACTTTTGACCATTTCGAATTAGAAGACAAGGTATAGCAAGAAGTGGGAGACAGTACGGAGAGCAAAGTTCGCACCTTTATACTTTGTCGTTTATAATTTCTCTTGGATCCAGCATTCAATTCCTCACGCAACTTTTTTGTGGTGCAGCATCATACTTTTGATCTATCTCTTCTTTCTTCTATAAAGCAATTTGGTGGCCAAATTTGCGTACCTAATCTGTTTTTCACCTCATCTTTTTTTAAACACTTGTTAACACGTATCCTAATTATTGCGTCAAACATAAAATAAATGTCTTTAAAATATTTCTCTCATTTTAAAATAAAAAAGTAAATAATATATCCATTCTGTCTCACTTTTTCTTAATTTATTTTTTTGTCCTCAAACAATAACTATACACTATTTAAGGTCTCGTTTGTGTACTGAAAAGTAGTTTTTTTAAGTAAATTTTAAGAAAATAAGTTATTTTTTTTTATGTTTGGTAGTATAATAAAAAATAAATTAAAAAATATTTTTCAGTATTTGGTTATATTATGGAAAATGAGTTGAAAAATAACTTATTAATGTTTTATTTTTTTCAAGTTTATTAAAATAACGAGGAACAAATCTTACAAATTAAAAAATTGAATGAAAATGAAGTTGAAAAAAATATAATTTCATAAATTATCTCAAATAAAATAAATAATAATCAAAATAATAGAAATCAAATCTAAAAACAAATTCAAAAGAAGAAGAAATTAAAATAATAATATTAAGATTTCATAAATTATTTCAAATAAAATAAGTAACAATAAAAAGAATGAGGATCAAATTTGATAGATAAAAAATTTTAATAAAAAAATAATAAGGAAAAAGCAAATAAAAATTATAAAAATAAGAACTAAAATTAATATAAAAATTAAATTTTAAGAGATGAAATTGAATAATAAATATTCAAAACAAAATATATAAAATCAAAAATTTGAGAACTAAATTTGATATAATCAGCAAATAATATGACATTTCTAAATTTTTTACAACTTTTAGAAAGTGTTTTCCATACAAATTTTTCAGGAAAACATTTTTCTTAAAACCAAGCTAAATTTTCCTTTAATCAGAAAGCGTTTTCCATTGATCAACTTTTTCAATGACAAACAAATACATGAGAGTTTAGAAATTGGTTTTCTGGAAACCACTTTGTGGGAAATAAACATAGTTCAAGGGTATGTTTGTTTTCTGAAAAGTAATTTCCCAAACTTTCTTGTGTTTGTTTGCCATTAGAAAAATCGGTCAATGAAAAACACTTTCTGGTCAATGGAAAATATTTTCCAGCCAAAGAAAAATTTAGTTTGGTTTTCAGGAAAATGTTTTTCTTTTATTTTGGATGGAAAACACTTTTTGAAAATTGTGAAATATTTAGAAATGTCATATTATTTGCTGATTATATCAAATTTAGTCCTCAAACTTTTGATTGCTATATATATTTTATTTTGAATATTTATTTTTCAATTTTATCCCTTAGAATTTAATTTTTATATTAATTTTAGTTCTCATTTTTATAATTGTTATTTTCTTTTCTCTTTTTATTTTTTTTTTGAAATTTTTTTACTA
>NW_011499898.1:727350-730463 GCF_000495115.2 Populus euphratica | reverse complement strand
TTACCCACCCTTATGGGTCATGCAAGCAAAGCCAATGCTTAACTCATCAAGGAAAGGGTTATATATGGGCTTTTATTCTTTTTCGGTTTAATGAGGTAGATGATATATGACCTGCTTTAATTATTAGAAAAAAATTAAACAACCGTGTCATTTAGAATTTTTAAAAATTAAGTCATTCGCGTGTCCAAATAAATATAAAACCAAAAAAACCTATTTTGAACCAATATTTTACCACAAAAAACCTAGAAAACATCCTATAAGCCCTATTAAATCATTCTATGACCTCCAAAAGTGCAAAAAAACATATTAAAACTTGCAACCAACATAAAACCAAAATCTTTAAGAGCTCATATATATTTTTTTAATTGTTTTCAAGATAAAAACACACATAATCTTAACCACTCTCATTATAATAACACTATTTAACATAAAAATTGACTATATTGATGGTTAAAAATTGACTATCTCAACCACTCTCATTATAATAAGACTATTTAACATAAAACCATCTTTCTTTTCTCCACCAAAAAATAACTAGAAATAAAAAAAATAAAGTTTAGTATCAAAATTTATTTTCAAAAAATAACTAGAAATAAAAAAAATAAAATTTAGTATCAAAATTTATTTAAAAAAAGTTACAAGAATCGATTCTATATTTTACCCATGTTTTTCACTTCAATCCAATTTTTTCAATTCAACCATTCATTAAAAAAAAAAAACATCCAATGGAGTTTAACAATCATATGAAAAAAGGTTTGATGAACAAAATAATTTTTTTAAAAAAAAAATTATACTATTATAATTTATGGTGAATTGTGAAACGGTAGACAGTAAAAATTGCTAGAATATTTTACCCCAAACTTTAGTTTTTATAACTTTTTTTTTTCAATTCAACCATTCATTCCAGGAAAAAACACTTAATTGAGTTTAAATCTAAGCTCAAAATGGCCCAATCATGTAAAATGAAAAAAAGTTTAATGATTAAAATAATTTTTTTAAAATTATACTATTATAATTTATGGTGAATTGTAAAAGGATAGACAGTAAAAATTGCTATAATATTTTACCCCAAAGTTGTTAATTCTTTTATTTGGTTTTTGGGCTATGGTGGTCGTGCCTTCTGCTTCTTCCACCTAATACACTGTTTGTTTATTATAATTTATTTTATGAGGCAATCCATGTTTCAATCTACAAATCATTTCCTCGTTGTGTTTTGTTGGTAGTCCAATAAAAAAGAAAGCCATCAAGTATTTGATCGAAAAATACTAGAAAAAAAATATAATAATATTTTTAGAATGAATTTTCTTTTTTATTAAAAAAGTATATAAAAATATGATCTCTTTATTTTTACAATCTTCGGTTCTTCTATACAAGTTTCTGCTTCTTCTTTTTTCCTTTCGCTACAAGAAGAAAGATTCTTTTATACACACACACAGATATATTGAATTATAGTTGAGTCAAGATTAAGTTTATGATATTCACAATTTATCTCTTACCACTGATTAAGTAATTATTAAAAAAAACAGAGAGTTTACATGTAACATATTCATTATGTTAAAATTAAATTGTCATTCTTAATGAACAAAGTTGATGTTCTATTTTTTTTATTTGAAATGATATATTTTGGTTTCATAATATTACAGCTTGTTATTTCAAGATTGTACTATCTTATATATATAATTTAAAATTTTAATTTAATATACATAATTCAAATTCATAAATAAATTAATTTTAAATTATGTATTTTAAATTCCAAACATAATATCAAATAACTGAATATAATTTCAAAATCTAAACATTCCTATTCAGCAACTATTAGATTGTTAGTTTATCCTATTATATAAGTCAAATTAATTTTTTAATGTAAAAAAAACATCTAAGTATATCTAATATTTTTCTAGTATAAAAAAATAAATTGTGTGGAAGTTGACTTTATTAACTCAATATGTTTAAAGACAACTTGGATGATTGGTAAAAACATAATTTGATTAAAAAAAATCAAGATAACATATTAGATCGACTCGGATTAACTCGGGTTAACCTTACAAATCCATGACATGGATAATAAAACTATGATAACCCATATAAAATAAATAAAAGTCAATTATAAAGCTTACTTCTTGATAAATTCATTGTTGGATGATGAAGTTTGGGAAAAAAATTCAATTTAAAAAAAAACAATAAAACAACCTCAATCTACATGGATTAACTTGCAAAATCGGTGACTCAAGTTATAAGGTGGTGATAACTTCACATAAAATAAATTGAAAAAAATAACAAAGCCTAAATCATTATAAAGTAGATGTTGGATGATAAAACAAAAATATATATATATTAAAAAAATTTATATGAATATACTCAAATTATAAAACAACTTAATATTTAAAGTCAAAGCTAATATAAACAAAAAAAAAATCAATTAAATTGGGTCACGGGTTAAGTTGAGAAGTAAAATAGTTAAAAAAAAGTTGTTAAACTCAATAAAATTCATGATCTAAATTACGAGTTTAGTAGGTCAAGTTGCGATGTTTGAGTCGGTCTAATATATCATTGTCTCAATATTAAAAAAAATATCATGTCATTTAAAAAAAAATCAAATTATATTTTTTATCAGTTGTTTGAATTATATTTAGACTTTTAAAGTTGATTGTATTACATTAGAATAATTCTTACCTAAATTAATTTTAAACTCATGTTAGATAAGAAATTGAGTAAAAAGATTTTAAATTTGACCAACTAAATTGAATATAATAATAATACCAAATATTTTTGTTAGGACCTAAATATTTTGTTTTAAGTTAAAAAAATTTAATAAAAAATGACATTAACATCTTCAAATGGTCCACGAAGGATCGCCTCTTGAAATTTTAAGTTAGTATATAGATAATTAAATATTATGTAGGAAAAATAGTTTATAGGTTTAAGTTAGTCGTAGTTAGAAGTTAAAAATTGATAATCAGATTATATTTCATCACCAAATGAGATTGAAATCAATACAGAGAATTCAACTATCCTTCTCTTTTGGTATGGTATTAAATGTAATTGCGCTTCATTGGAAAATACCCCCCCCCTTCCCATCCCATGCATTAATGGCTAGCACTAGCGCATGCCAT
>NW_011499898.1:716449-722619 GCF_000495115.2 Populus euphratica | reverse complement strand
TTGATTGCTATATATATTTTGTTTTGAATATTTATTTTTTAATTTTATTTCTTAAAATTTTATTTTTATATTAACTTTGATCCTCATTTTCATAGTTGTTATTTGCTTTTCTCCTATTACTTTTTTACTGAATTTTTTTATTTATCAAATTTGATCCTTATTCTTTTTATTATTACTTATTTATTTGAAATAATTTATAAAATGTTAATTATTATTATTTTAATTTCTTTATCTTTTTATTTTTTTTAATTTTTAATTTTTATCTTTATTATTTTAATTATTATTTATTTTATTTGAGATAATTTATGAAATTCTATTTTTTTTCAATTTCATTCTCATGCAACTTTTTAATTTGTAAGATTTGTTTCTTATTATTTTAATAAACTTGAAAAAAAATATATCAATAAGTTATTTTCCAGCTATTTTTTATGACATAACCAAACACTGGAAAATATTTTTCAACTTATTTTCTATTATATTACCAAATATAAAAAATAATTTATTTTTTAAAAAAATTACTTTTCAATAAATAATTAGAAAATAAATTTCGTTTTCCACTTGGGGCGAGGGATGTTAATGGCAATAAAGGTTACCACGGTTTCAGGGCTGGCTGCTGCAAAAAAAATTTCTAGCTCTAAAATTAATAAATTTTAACTCTTGCCCCCTCTAATTTTTGTTTTCTAATATGGCCCCATACCTAATGTGCTGGCCCCCCCAGCTTCGGTTCGATGTCAGCACAATTATTATTGCAGGTAAATAATCTAGTTCACATCCACTTCAACGAGTGAACGATAGCCATTGTTTGCTCTTGTAAATAATCACCTTATTCACACATATACCAAAAAAAAATGTTAATTAACTCGAATTTTATTCGTGAATTAACAAAACGCATATCAAGACACGACATGGTTCTGATCATGGTAGGCATCAACAGTCATGAAGAATGCTGCTCTGGAGTTGGCGCTTTCTTTTCCATCACACAATCAACATAACATAACATCCCTGTTCGTATAGAAGCTTTGATTTGTCATTTATGCAGTTCAGGTGAAAGTCAGTGGGTGCAAATGTGCCTTTCTGCGGGAACGGTGATGGTCCGGTGCTCCTGAAAAGAGGCAGCAAATGAGTATCGGTGTGAGAGCTAGTTAGAAGACCAAGGTTCTGATCCAATAAACATGCATTCACGTTGAAGACCTAATCAATATAAGATGTAATAAAACAATCTGGTATCCCAATTTCCCTTGCTTTTAATCTACTTCACCTTTCCTTCCATGTCAAGAAGACCCCAGAAGCATGAGAATTCTACTTCATCTTCAATGCAAGACTAAAGCGCACCTAAGCATTTACAGCCATTTGAAATTGCCCTGGGACACGAAGTGAGGGAGTCTGGATTGCTCCAGCTTTGCCAAGCTGACGACAAGCAGCCGTCTGATCATCACCTCTACTGCATCACAAGAAAACAACGCTTGGCTCCTGCCAAAATGTTTCGAAACTTGGTCATGTTTTCTGCACTGGTTGGTCTAAACTGGGATCCACAGTGAGGATTAAGTTGGACTGGATTGATCTTGCATGGAATGCCTTGAACAATATCAACAAGTCTCTTTGCATCACCAACACTGAAAACAAACAATTACCGTTGTAGTCACTACAGTACAATTTCAAACACATGAATTAGTTGGATTATTAACCCAATAAGCTGTTTTTGAATTAAAATAGTATGAAGGCTAAGCAAACAGGGAAGTCCTACCACGGCAACAACAAAGCTTAACTTTTTCTAGAAAAATAGAAAGACCCCTTTTCAAGCCAATGAGGTCAGTAGTGAGCATTTTTGTTAATGTTTTAGCATTTTTGTTACACTAAACTGAGCTGAAGAGGTTTGACATATTGGCGACTTTGCCCACAATGTTTAGCTGAGCAATTTTCCAAAAGCCAGTGATCTCTTCATGACATCCAAACCAACAAAACTAGCCTTCAGTGCTGAGTTCTTTTCCAATCTCTAGGGAGGATTTGATCACACAGCAAACCAGGAAGGCATGTTTCCATCTAATTGTACTCTTAACTGGATTGCATACATATTGTTAACCGATGAAAGGTACAACAGACATCCAATTTTCAGAGATGTCAAATGCCCTACAAAATACCACTTAATTGGAAAAGGCATTACTCTAAATTAAAAATTCTTTACTTCATGTTTCAAATTCAGCTGTACTCCAGCTTCCTAGAATCTGAGTATTCAGCTACTGCCCAACTTCCTGGAACTCACATGTTTTGGTTCAATGAGCTTCACTGAATACAGACGGTGTTTTGTGTTGCCTTTGGTCATAACAATTGATTTTGGACTCTACTGTAAATAATGGAACGTGTAACATAAATGATTTACAGTAATCATTTGTCTGATTCAATAAATGATTTTCTTAACCTTCGGACATATTTCAACATTACTATTGTAACGGATGTATATTTATAGAAGCTGTATCAGGTTATCTGAGCTAAGATAAAGTCAGAACATCTTAGCAAACAAACCTTTGTGTTAGCTTATGCGCACCCAGTTTGAAGATGTTATGCCCTATCCAGTTGAAGGTAGCAAACCTGGGCAACATGGATTTGTCTCTCATATCGTGACACCCTAGCAGAGGCTACCTAGCTAACCACTCACTGTCTGAAGAGTTTCAATGCCTGACAAGTGCATATGTCCATCTTTGGTTTTACAAGGGCGCCTTGTATGTATTTACCTTTTTTTTATTTATTTTTTGAGATCTACCTGTGTAATTTATTTTAGCTAAAACAGCTGTGTGGTTACAATTGTTTCTAGCTAATCTTTTCATCATTTTGATTTGCACTGTGATTTTTTTTTGTAAATAAATATGTGTATACTTTTAGTTAAAATCAGTTCCTTGTAACGTTGCATGCAAAACCCATGAATTATGGAACAAAATACAAAAGAAAGAAAGCAAAACAGTTATATCCCATGAAACAAAATGCAAAAGGGGCCTATCTAACCTGTCATTTACTCCTTCAAGCATCACATACTCAAATAGAACTTTGTAGATTCTTTAAGCGAAGTTCCTCTCGAAGCGTTTGAACAAGCAACCTTAAGTTATACTTCCAATTAATCGGCATGATCCAGTTTCTGATCTGCATAGTTTATTATGAAAGATAAGGTCACTCACATCAGCATGTTTCTCCAGTAAATTAATTGAAATGTAGCTCATCAGTGGTAGCGTTCAAACTAACAGCTAAAGCACAGTTGGATTCATGGAGGAAATGTTTCAACTGTGGGACAAGCCCACTAGTAGAAACAGTGACCTTGCGTGGACTAAAGTGAAGGCCCTGGTCGTGCATCATAATGTTTGCAGCTTTAATAAAACTGACGTTTTTATGTCAATAATTAGCAAAAATTTCTTGCCAAGTTTGAAGATTCAAGAGTCTATTCTTGGAGGAATAGATTACTTTCAACTTCTGGTCAGCAGTTGCCTTATAACACGAAAGTAGACAACATTTGTTGCCTCGACAATCAGCATTTTAAGAACCAGAAGACATACCAAGAGCAGTGGACTCGTTTCCATGAAGTATTTTGATGGAACAGAGTCATATAATTTGAGATTTACAATTTCTTGGAAAACTCAAGTAAGTGACATATGATGTTTTGGTAATTGTTATAACTGACAGATAAAAATAATGGCTATTCTCAGTCATGAACTACTTAGATTTCAGATATTGTGCTTCAGGTGCTTGCTCTGAGTGGAGCTTACCAATGAGCTTGGGAGAAATTCTGGAAACCCTAGAATGAGAAGATACCAATTTAAAGAACCCAAAGAATCCATGATTATCATGCTTGTACAGACTACGATCTTGTTTTTCTTAAATCAAATGTATCCATTTAAAATGAAAATAAAATAGGTGGAAGACAGGTCTGCACAGTTGCTCAGTTATGCTACCAAATTTAAAATGAGGTGGTGATGGGAGGCAGTCATGAAATAATTTCTTTATTAGAAAATAAATATTCTAAAAAAAACAGCAATAAGTTGGATCCATAACACTAGATTCAGCATAGTAACACTCAATTGAGATCTAATTTTGTCAAAACTACGAGGAAAAGCTTTCAGAAACTTCATTTGTGAGGAGATGTGCAAATACAGCCCGCTCTGCTACCCCAGCTGTGGACAGATGTCTCTTCACCCTTCCTGAAAAATCAGATTCATGAAACATGAAAATGCATATTATTAGTGATGAACTGAATGCTTTAACACAAAGTGCCAATAAGGAAGATATTAACTTGCCTGCGTGTGTAGCAGAACTGACAAATCATGGCACAATCCACTTGACTTGGAACACAAATCGTTGCCAATCCATCATTGCAAGGTATAACAACAGTTTCTATTACCAATCCATCATCCAACCTAAATAAAATCTGTAATTCCCATTGAGTTTCAAAATCAAGAGAAGATTCTCATAGCAGGACGACTGTCTAAAGCATCCATGCTAATTTAAGTTTTCAAATCATAAAATAAGCGACATAAAAGTAGGATAAAGAGGTAGAAAGACAAATTAAACAGATTCTAACAAAGAGAGAATGAATACAATCGCTTAGGTTATGGGTACCTTCCTAGTTCCAGCAGATACTGTAAGAATATTTTCTAAAGAAAATGCCTTGAATTTTGGTATGGTGGCCTAACATTTTCACAAAATATTTGTTCAAACTTCAAACCTACAAAAGGTTAACAAATATAGAATTTATAAGACTAGGCATTTTCCCAATTCAGGACAAGAAGCTCAGCAGTGAAACAAATAGAGAGTCAAAAAAATGCTCTAAACATTCCAAATCATTGTCAACATTAATGCTCCAACAGACATGTGTCAACATTATGTTGAGTTT
Source organism: Populus euphratica (assembly GCF_000495115.2). Lineage (NCBI taxonomy): Eukaryota > Viridiplantae > Streptophyta > Magnoliopsida > Malpighiales > Salicaceae > Populus > Populus euphratica. Next base: position 717,746 of record NW_011499898.1, on the reverse strand, counting down.
CAGCTACTGCGTTGTCTGTGCTGAACTGTGAGACGAAAGCACCTATGGAAGAGTAGTGTTTGGTAATTGGCTGTTGTATTGTAAGCGCAAAGCAGTGTCGTGTGCTTCGGCCTGACCAGGTCTGAATCCATAAGATTGAACCCATGTCTGTTGGAGCATATACCACCATAATAAATAAGAAATCCTTGATTTCCAGAAAATCTGAAAGCTTTAATATTCGCACCTTCATCTCCTATAGGAAAGTGAAGCAACTAGTGCTGGCTGCGTACCCTCAAATTGTCATAGAGAATGAAAGGAAGAAACAAAATAAATTCAAAGAGCTCCAGTCACATTATTTAGAACGAATAGCCATCACGGGGAGCAATTTATCGCTGGTTAATTAAGTTTTTATTAAGCAACTAAGCTCTAGGAAGCCCAAATTCACTAATAAAGGGAAACAAGTGCCTTAACCAGCAGCTTCATGAGAAATAAAACTGCATGGAATTTTACAATAATTGAAATAAATTAAATTAAACGAGTTGGAATGCATACTTCAAGTTCAATGGATGTCTTTCCTTTAAGAACCATCTTTGAGCTTCCAAGTGGAATGGCAGTAGCAGTATCTCACGCCACTACTCCCTACCCTCACCCCCGAAAAATCATATATCAGACTAATAGTTTAGGATGGAACGAGTTAGAAGTTGGTTTAGAGGTCTGGAAATATTATTTTTAAAATGTTTATTTTTTTCACACAGAAATAATATTTTTAGGATATAATTAAATCCTTTAAAAAATTAAAACAAATAAAATGAATATATATATATATATATTTGCTATATTTTTTTTTATATAGTAACATGTTTTAATAAATTTGAAACATAAAAATGAAATATTATGTTTTTTTTTTGTTATGATTGTTAATGAAATTATATAATTATTAAAGAAACAATTATACTTTAAATTAAACTAAATAGCTATTTTTTAATTTTATTTCAACAGTTATAAATATTAAAATTAATTACAAAAATAAATTAATTTTACTACACATTAAACTTTATATTCTAACTACAGTGCCAAGTTACATATTTAATTATTATAAATATTCATATAATAACATTAAAAATACTTTGTATAAAGAAATTCATAACTTTCATTTAATTTACTATATAATAAAAAAATATATTTATAAACATTAATCCTTTTTTTTGTGGAATAAATATATTTTTCTTTTTTAGTTATTTACAAACTACACTAACACGAAACAAAGGGAATGGTAAACTGTATTAAATAATATTTATATAGTTTTTATTTATTAAAA
>NW_011499898.1:714823-716419 GCF_000495115.2 Populus euphratica | reverse complement strand
TTTATATATATATATTATTTATATTTAGATTAAAACTAATCGTTTATAATATACAAAATATTTAAAATTATAACTTTTTTTTTAATATTTCTTCTTAATTATTTTAACAAACTGAATTTAAAACGCATGGTTGCGGGCATATAAGCTTGCCGAAGTCGGAGCAATTGTGAGGATGGAGTGGAGGTGAACATGCGGTGGTGGTGCTGGAAAAGATAGGGAGAAGAGTGGCGGCGTTTCAATTGAAAGAGCAGCAGTAAATGAGGAGGCCAATGGAGGATGATGCTTCGCACGAAGCACAGAGTTGGTTCCTAACAGCCAGCAGGCGTCTCGTCCACAAACAAGACATCTCCATTTTCACGTCGACGGGATTATGGACGGGTTTAAGGATTCAGCAAGTTTTTTGGGATTAATGAGTTAGGGTTTCTAGTTGGGGATGTCAATGGCCCATTGACAATGGGCTCCATTAAGTCAATCCTCTATCCAGCCCACCAAAGGAAGAAGATATGTCCCTGTGCAGCCACCACGTTGGTCTGGAAAAAAATTAGCTAGAAAAAAAAAAGTGAAAGAAATTTTTTTATAAGTCCAGTAACAGTGTAACAAGTTTGAAAAAGTCTAGATTATCATGTCAACTATTTTTGAAGAACAGAAATAAACTATTTTGTTAATGATTAAATATAATTTATTGTTTGTAAGACTTAGTATAATTTCCATTTCAAATCCAGGATAACCACAAGCAGTTTCAAGTTACTTCTTTCATGTTTTTATTTAAACAGTGAATAGCAAGGAGTAAATTAATTTATTTTTTATTGTTCATTTGAACGGTATTGAATATTTTACTGTTTATAGTCAAATCACGTCTAATCTGAATGTATTAGATTATATTCGATACAGTAAAAATATCTATTTTTATTTAAAAAATTAATATTTAATAATATTATATAAATTAAAAGGAGATTTCATGATTAAATACTATTTGTAGAATTTAATTGTAATTCTAATTTTATTCTTAATAATATTTTACTTGATATTATTAAACGCATAAAAAATTATGAAAATTGTAATTATTATTAGATAAATTTTGCATATAATGGAATAATGGATAGTTTAATAAAATAATTAAAAAAATTATATAAAATATTCTATAATTTATGATGTAATAACAGGAGTTAAATTTATAATATTTAAATTAAATATCATCAATATTAATATATATATCTTTTTTAGTTATTTTAAAATCTTAAATTTAAAAATATTTTTAATCAAATACATTAAATTATTTTTTATTCAACCTCAATTTTAACTAACCAAATATATATAAATACAAAATTAATTTCAATTAAAAATATTTTTTATAAAATATTTTTTTTAAAATTATAATTATAAAAATCACCACAATACCAAACATATTATATCAACCAATAAAAGAACAAGGGCAGGTTTTAGCTGTAAGGAATTGGTTCTTCTCCTGAGCCGAACACGATTTGAATTTTTATTGGTGGTGGAACCTACTAGGTGTCTGATAATGGCACAATAGGGATTAGTCTTCTAATCTGGAAAAGGCCGGAAAATATCCTGGTACAACCAAATATATATATA
>NW_011499898.1:694798-714774 GCF_000495115.2 Populus euphratica | reverse complement strand
TATTAAAACAACAAAGTAATTCTTTTTTTATGGTGACCTGTTTGAATTTAGAACAGGTTTAGCTTTAATCGAGTTAAAAAAAATCCGAAAAGGGGATCTTTGTTTTGTTGAGCCAGGAGAGCAAAGGGCCTAAACCAGGAGGCCGGAAAAGATCAACATCTAAATTCATCGAGGAGGTCAATAGAAAAGATTAATAATACTGTTCGCATGTGATTTTGCAATTTTTCATCTACTCGAACGTCGTTTTCCCTTGATTTGGACACCGTTCTGTAAAAGTATTCAATTAAAATAGATTCATTGTTACTTCAAAACATTTTTTGCGCTGTTGTTGATTTATTGTTTTGCAAATATTTTTTTAAAAAAATTAAATTATTTTTTATTATATATTTTTTATTTTTTTAATATTTTTGATATGATATATCGATGTCAAAAATAAATTTTAAATTTTATTTTAAAAATTTATACTATTTTAATAAATTTTTAAATAACAAAAAATTCTTTAAAAAATAAACTCAACCATTATTCTGGAAACCCCCAAAAGCCATTTTGGATGATTTCAGTTCTCTTGCATATGCATGTGGCCTTGAGCGTAGGGATGGAAGCCAGTTTTGCTGCACCGACCACGGGACGTTGCATATTACTTGTGTTTGTAACATATATTTTATTTAAACATCGCTGCATATATTTCTGTGATGCGTAACGGTACTATTTGTGTTTTTATTTTAATTATTCATTCAAAAATATTTAATTAATTAATATATACAACAATTTTATATAAATTATACTAAAAAAAAATTTAAAACTTTTCTTAAAAATACTATAATTTATATAAAAAAATTATAATTATAATTGTAAAATCAATCACAATGCAAAACACTATTTGTACCTGTCCTAAAATAATTAAATAAATAAAAATAGAGATAGAAAAATAAATAAATATAGAGTTTTGTTTATAATTAAATTTAAGTGTCAATTCAGTTACGGGTAGTAGAAAAAAAGAGACCAAAATATAGGATTTTTAAAAAAAATGTATTGTGATAATGTGTGTATTTCGTACACCATATAAAAGGTCATTTAGATAAAGTGAGTGTTGGAAGACCGACGAAGATTATTTACTTAATTTAGAGAGTTTAAAGCTTCCGAGAAGAAGGAAAATTAGGGGAAAGTGAAGGGAAAAGGAAAGAAGGGAAGAAACCAAGCATTTATCCCCATTTTCCTTCTGAATCCTTCATATTATATGGTAATAACCCTTGTTTTTTAATCGTTTGATTTAAATTGGGCGTGTTTAGTAGTCGAGCATAATTGTTTCATGGAGAGAATTAGAGATTTGAGAAATTATTGCTTCAATTATTTAATTTACATTGAAATCATGTTGATAAGCATAAATAAATGCTGGGACAAGTGAGAATTGAAGCAATTAAGAAAAATAATTACCCCTTTTTCCTTAGTGTTGGTGCCGGCCTAGAGGTACCAAGGAAGGGAAGGAATATTTTTTTCGAATTGGTTATTTAGAGGATATGTGGGATCTTGATGATCCTTCTACTTATGAATTCATGCAAAATTTAAAGGAGAAAAACGGCAAAGAATTTATGTTTTTTTTTAATATATATTAAGTCCCGGCCTAAAGGCCATTAAAATAAAATAGGTAGTTTTTAATTGGTTTGGTATTATTGTGTTAAATATATATGTAATGAACAATTATAATGAGATGGATGTGTTGAAAATAAGAAACGATTCTTGAGATCCTATGTAAAGGTTAGTTAAACCGGTTCGTAACGTGGAAAATGTAATAATTGTTATATGTATGTTTAGTATTAAAATATGATAATTATATGTAAATGATTGAGTAGTGTGTTATATGATCCAAGATTAGATGTGGAAGGTAATAGTATAATATTTGATTTATGATAAGAGATATTGTTCTGGTTAGATCTCATGATACGAGATAGAATTTATTTTTGATTTATTTACTATCATTAAAAATAAAAAATAAAAATACATTGAGTATGTTTTATGGAAATCGTGGTGTTTGGATTATAATTGTTTCAAAGTTATTTTTAAATAAAAAATACATAAAAGAAATTTATAATAAAACTTGATGAGCCTATTGAAACTTGAAAGCTAACAATATTAACATAGATTGTATTGATATCAACATTATATCATATTATGATTTTTTTTGGATTATAAAAGCTAAAAATATCAATAGGGTTATGTTAATATTAGTATTAATAAAGGCTTAATTGGAGGCTAATTTTGCTAAATTTTTTAACAAAGGGCAAAATTAAAAGATAAAAGAACTAAAATGATACACGCAAGGAGGATATGTGGTGTTTTAGAAACGTTTTTGGCAAAATGTTCACCTTAGTCCTTAATCTTTACTATTTATAAGAATTGGGTTCCTCTAATTTTTGAAGTTTTAGAAAAATCAATTTTAGTTAAGATTTTTTTTTTCTAATTAGAAAAAAAAGAGAGAAAGTCACTGGATTTTAGTAGTAGAGAAAGAAAAATTATAATGACATCAGTTTCGGCTACTAATATAGTTAATTTTCATGTTAAATAGTTTCATATAATAAGAAAAGTCTTATTTAAATGTTGTTTTACGATGAAAGTACCTAGAAAAACATATCTAAATTGAGGAATATTTTTTATTTATGGTTGATTTTGGGTTTGGGGAGGGTTTTGGGGTTTTTGAGGCCATTGATTAATTTAACAAGATTCCTAAGGTATTTTTAAAGTGTATTAAGTTAAAAAGAGTTTTTAAATCAAAAAAGTTTCATCCCTAATTTTTCAACCATTACAATGGCTGGAATCTAAGCACAATAAAATAACGTGTCATTTGAATATTTTTTTGAAAAAATAACAAAAACAATATAAGAGTCCAAATGCATTGGCTTGGCTTGCCAGCGTAATAGTGCACAATTTTTTTTTTCAAAATAAATTTTTAATTTAGATTTAAATTAATAATTGTTATCTCTTTAATTTTGTTTATTTAAACTTTTTTAAATAGCAGTTATTTTTTAATTATTTTGTACATATTTAATTATTCTAATTTATCTGTAATTATTTTATTTTTATGTTTTATATGAATAAAAAATGTTTTTTTATAATATTTTTAATAAGTATAACCTTATAAAATATTATTTTTATTTGATTTAATCAATTTCATGTGTGCCTATTTATATTATCATTTGGTTAAATAAAAATATAATTTTAGCAAACAATGTTATTGAACACAAGCATATCAAAAACATGTATTGCGAGATTAAATATCTTTTATTTATATATATTTTTTTATTTTTCTATTTTGATTTTTATCTGTTATTAATGATTATTTTTTTATTTATTAACATATATAATTATTTATTTATTTAATTACATGTATGTGTAAATTTTTTGCTTTATATTTTGAATTTTTTTACGCACAAAAACTTGATAAAAAAACCTATGTATATAACTTTTTTGATAAAAATATATCTGAACCACAACTAAACACGGGTCAACAAATAGCTAGTCAGGACCATAAGGTCAAAGTTTTTATCTTATTAAAAGATCTTGCTCGCGCCAGAGGTGGAGCTACCACCTCCGGCATGGACATGGACATGGACACGAGAGCAGTGGTTGAATATACGCATGCCCAAATCAGCTTCTAGAGCGTACCTAGCAGTGCTCAATTGATCTATTTTACAAGCAGTGATAATAAAATATATGTTCAGCCTCCAGGATTATACAATTGGATTATGTTATTTTATCTCAGTCCTCTCAGTAGTTGAATATGAAACTGCGGCTCCTAAATATTAAATGATAAGACATCCTCTCTCTGGCGACTTTGTGCAATAATGTTTCTGAGTAATTTTGGTCAAAGTTTGCTAGGAGAAGGAGCAATAGGAAGGTTGGACTCCGAGCTAGCAAGGGGCATTAATGGCGAAGAAGAGCGGGAACAAGGGTGGCGCTATCTCGGGAAGGCATCATCCCATTTCTTCACCGCGTCTCTACTCCCCCACCAAACGATCTGTGGCGGGAATTTTATCTTAGTTGTCACGCACTGAAGCTCAATTATTTAATGATTCTTTTCTTTTCTTTTTTCAATTTGGTTAGAAGGTCATATCAATTTTGTCCAATTTGTTGGGTGATTAATTTAATAATGCTAATTTCTCATAAACACGCCTGTTTTTTTATGTTAAATTCTTTGGAAGACTTATCGTTACTTAATTGTTAAAAAGGGTCACGAATTTGGTACTAGATTGAGATTTATTAATTCAAATGCTGGATGCCTAATTAACTTTTGCTTTACAAGACTAAAATGCTGGATGCCTAATTAACTTTTGCTTAACAACACTCTGTTGTTTATCATCTCAATTACAAAAAAAATTATATTTTTTTAATTGTATTTTAAAACTTTTTTTATGTGATTTAGTTTTAATTAAAAATCAATAAATTTTTATTTTTATTTTATTAAATTTTTTGTAGAATTTCTTCTATATTTATAACACCCAAGTTATCAACTAATCCCATACATTTCAAAAAAATTATTTCTCAAACTCAATCCAATCACCCTAAATCAGTATCATCACAATATTGCACAAGTCATGTTTTTTTTTTTTTCCCAACTCTATTTCCCTTTCTTATATTTATATGTTAAAAGCAAGCTACAACACAACACGCGACCATATGAATATTTATTCATGATATAAGAAAAACTTCAAAATAATTATAATATCCATTCATGATTGAAACATTAAAGAATTTTCAATTCATAGGAAGCATGATACATTATCTAATATTAACTAAAATGAATAATAAAGTAAAGTTCACAATAAGAAACATGAATTAATACCCCTCACCGCAAGACATAGAATAATTGCCAAGTGGAGTTCATGAGATCAATTTTATTACATGGGAATCCAAAAGTTTAACATAGGGACTTGGTCATTGGTTGCATTAAGATTTACATTAGCTAACATCTAGTTATCTATATCTATAGTAAAAAAGGCATAATTAAAATACAATAGTTATCTATATCTATAGTAAAAAAGGCATATCTCCAGCTAAAAATTTATATTAAATATAAAAATTTAAATTATACAAATATTAATCTTAATAATTAAAATACAATGCTTTACTTTTTTATTATGTAAATTTCTCCTTTAGTCAAATCTTCTTAACATACAATTAATTTCTCAAAAATATAAAGTTGAAAGTACTAATATCAACACAAATCCATTGATATTTTTAGCTTCTATAGTCCTAAAGAAATCATAACATTATGTAATATCCATATCAACATAATCCATATCAATATCATTAATCTTCAAGATTTGGTAAGCTAATCAAGTTCTCAGTAATTCTAATATCAACATAATTATATTGATATTTTTAGTTTTCATGATCCATAAAAAATCATAATATTATGTAATGTTGATATCAACATAATCTATACTAGTATCATTATCCTCTAAATTTTCAGTTGGCTAATCAAATTTTCATTTGTTTTAATATCAACAAAAGCTTGTTGATATATTTAGCTTTTATAATTTAAAAAAAATCATAATATTATGTAATGCTATATCAATATAATTCATATTAGTATTATTAGTCTCTAAGTTTTGAAAAGTTAGCCAAGTTATATTATAAGTTTTTTTTTAAATGATTGGAAATACACACTATATATATATATATATATATATATATATTAAAGCATAGTGAATCTACCATGCCCATTAGTCTCAATCCACTATGGAGGGAAAATGTTCCCCTCACGTTTTTTAAAGTCTATGTTATATCTGTTAATAATTATGAAAACTTGTAATTAAGCATATATTCGAGCAGAAGATTGTCATGACTAATATACACGCACCTCCCCATTGTAAAACCCAATCTAGCCTAATAAGTCTATATAGAATTTGATTGATTCAAGATATAGATTGGTCTGAATTAAAAAAAAAAAATCTACGTGAACTAATTAAAATATATAAATTAACTTCTAACCTAGATTAAAAGCTGGTCAATAAAACCCTTGATTTTTGTTTTGAATTAGTTTTTACAAAACTTTGCCATTTAACCTATCTATTTAAATAATTAATTTGAGGGGTTAACTTTTCAGAACAGTGACACTAGCCTTGACTCGAATAGACCTGGTAGTTTCATAGCTTAGATAAATACAGTGCCAGCATTTATTATATTAATTAAACTTAAAATTGTCTTGGCTGAATTTAGGTGCTATGGCCGCCCACAAATACTGACCTGTTCTGAATCCACATGCCTATCCCGTGAGTGATTGATTGTGTTATTTTATTGAATAACACAGTTATGTCATGAAAGTTTGTGCACCCAACATTTACCAGTAAAATCTGTCAAAAATCTGCGCCTACATTGCTCGCTGTAGACCATTTATAAGGCTTCCTTGCATGATAGATACAGTTTTTTTTTTTTTTAACATTCCAAAAATACTTTTGATTTTTTTTAATTTATTTTTAAATTATTCTGATACGATAATATAAAAATAAAATTTTAGAAATATCTGCGCCTACATTGCTCGCTGTAGACCATTTATAAGGCTTCTTTGCATGATAGATACAGTTTTTTTTTTTACATTCCAAAAATATTTTTGTTTTTTTTTAAATTATTTTGATACAATAATATAAAAAAATTAAAAAAAAACATGCAATAGTGCCGAAAGATGTTTGTCCGGGCTGAATAATGTTACCACAAATTGGGTGGTCCAAGGACCACCTCATCTTTTTTTCCTGTAGCCACATTTCGCCGCATTATCCAATAAATATGTGGATACACAGATTGCTTGCTAACTGCTACATGGTTAGGTTTTAAAGCCTTTGTCTTGTACTTCTAGAGATTAAGCATGTGGATATATAGTTTGGTAACCACTTTTAAGTAAAAAAATCATATAAATCTGTAATGAAGCAATTAATTTTGAAAGTGTTCTTCCATTATCATCCGTGAAGATTATACAAAAATTAAAAATCAAAACCTGTTGCAAGTATCATATATATATATATATATATTTATATTAGTTATGAGCTGTTAGTGTTAGAAAAAAAATTTAGTTAGCGTGTTTATGAAATAGTTGAGATTGCTTTTTACATGATATATTAAAATAATAATTTTTTTTAAAAAATTATTTCAGATATTATTATACAAAATAATAATTTTTTTAAAAAAATTATTTCAGATATTATTATATCAAAATAATTTAAAATATTTTAAAAATATAAATGTGAAGTAAAGAAAATAAAAAAATTTAATTTTTTTTAAAAATTTTAAAACACAAAAACAAGCATAACCTTAAAGGTTATGATTATGGTGCAACCGATCAGTTTTATTTCAAATTATTGTTTTGATGTTTTTAATAAAAATATAAATTATACTATAATTGTTATCAAACAAGCATGGTTTATTTTTATAGATATTTCATTTATTATTAGCGATGTATTTAAAAAAACAAAAATAATATTCTCAGGAGAGGGATAAATTACAAGGGATATGAGTAGAAATTAAACATTTGGTACAAGATTTACTGATAAGCTCATTGTCAATGATACATTTTATGTATAATTGGCAATAATTATAATAAACATCTTCCAAAAAAAACTGCAAAACATAGTAATAATTTCACTCATAAAGATAAAAAGAAGTAAGCCATAAAGAAATAAATAGACCAATTCGACCAGCTTTCAGGGTGGAGCCAGCAGCTAAGTTATCTTAGCAAACGGTTCCAACCCAAATTAGAGAGAAAAAAAAAACATTTGCTTAATTAATTAAATTAAGCATCGGCAATGGTCCAAGTCATATCATTCTCAAAAATCCAGTGACAGACCTCGATCCGGCCCGGACCCGGACCCAGGGCCAAAAAGGCTCCATGGGTGGGGCTCCAAGAAGATGTATCCAAGTGGCAGATGGCAACACCATGATTTATCGTGGCCTTGCTATTTGGATCCAAAAGATCGGCTTCGTCCGCTTCGTACACCCGCACTTTAGGAACAGAGTGGCAGTAATAGAGCAGGTAAGGATAGAGGCTCTGGTGACAAGAGACTGACCTGGTCACTCTCCCACCGTTAATCCCTTTGATCGATCCAATCATGATGTTTTTCTTCGAACCGTTCACGTTATCCGTCGTACGGACAGCCACGTTGCGGCCTAACACAGAGGTTGCAAAATCGATCATGTCCTCGGCCGAGCCCACACAGCGCTTGGTCTCGCCAGGGCTGGGTGATCTCTCACACTCTTCAAGAGCATCCAAAATGATCCTCTCCATGCTTGAATTATCACTAGCATGAAAAATTTCCTTCAGCTGATAAATTTTGGAGGTGGAAAAGGGTAATTTGGAGATGATGGAGCGAGGCAGAAAGGATCTTTTGGGCATTTTGTCTCGAATGTCCGGCATTGGCATCACACTTCCCTTCTTCAACATCGACTCCCGGAAGAATTTTCCGGGCTCTATCCACTTATTGTTCTTTACCACACTGTCACTGGTTACCTTCATTGAAGCATCGGCAGTGCTTGCGCTAGTGTACCCGGCAAAAGTGACGTCCTTCTTATTGGCATAGTCTTTGAAAGTGGTGTTTACTCCGTAGATCTTGAACCCAATCCGCTGCCCCATGGCTCCATTCCCATAGCCAGAGAACTTATCAGTCCCTTCATTGAAGGATTTTCCATAATTGGCGAAATTGGCTTTCTCTGCATTCGAATTCTTGGCATAAGATTGAAAGGAATCATCCCCAACATTTGATTTTTCCCTGTAAGTGGCGAAGCTATGAACACCAGCATTCCCACCATCGCCATAGTTCACGAAATTATTCTGTGGAACATTCCCATCAAATCCGTAAGACTTGAAAGTATCATTAGCCCCGTTGGCAGTCTCACCATAGTTGGTGAAATCTGAACCAATCACATTCGAGCCCGTCCCATAACCAGAGAACTCATTGGGAACTCCATTCCCGTTCTTCCCATAACTGGTGAACGCTTGACCCGGTCCAGCATTCGCATTCTCTGTGTAAGTCGAGAACTTCTGGCCCTTCCCATTAGCACTATCAGAATAGGAAGCGAAGCGAAGATTTGGGTTGTTTACCTCCACATTGTACCCCTTGAACTCTCCAGTGCCGCCAGTCGCACTAGCGCCATAGGTGTTAAAGCTCTGGTCAACAACGTTGGATTCAGGGGCATAGTTGGAAAACGTTTCGCCGTGACCGGCGGCGTCGCGGCCGTACCGACGGAACGAGTCGACCGGGATATTGTCACCATCGGAATAGTTCTTGAAAGAGTCCGCTCCACCGGCTCGATCAGTGCCGTAATTGGTGAAATTCTTGTTGTTATAGATAGCGAAATGGGAGTCATGGTCATGCTTTTCAAGACTAGGAGACAAATCAGGGAAGCAGAAGAGTTTGGCAGAGGAACAAAAGGCTGGGAGTTGAGCGGAGAGAGCATTTTGGGAGGCGAGTTTAGCAAATGTTGCCAAATCGACAGGATTCAACGGGGAGGCTTTGGAGATGAGAAAACCAGATTTTGGTAAAACCGTGTGGATCTCCTTTTTCCAGTACCGAACTAGAGATGCCTTGGGTGTAAATGGGCTCTCACCGTTTGGCGAATCTCCACTGCCAACCGCTGAATAATTCACCTGCAATGCATTGTGATTTGAGAAATAAACAGCAAGTTTTAACCAATAATTTGTATGAGAATCATGCATCTAAAACATAAAACAGACAAGAGAGAACAAGACTGAAAGCAGCAGTCAGGAGGACGCGGGCGTAGAGGATAGGCTTACTTACATTGAGCAATGAGACGAAGGAAAGGGAGAGAAGAAGGGTAATGGGGTGAAGAATATGCATTTTTTTAAGAGAGAAGAGTGAGAATGTTGGTGGGTTTGTAGGGTTGTGAATTGATGAAATATATATAAAAGGACCCTAAACTTTACAGAGGGAGGGGGGGGGGGGGGGGGGGGGGGGGGGGGGGGTGGAGAGAGAGAGAGTGTGTACTATTTAATGGGTGTAACAATTAAACAATATATATATTTTTAATTTAAAAAGTTTGTCTCTGGGTTTGTGGTTCCTGGTTCCTGGTTCCTGAGCATTGACACTCAAGGAGCCAAGACTCCGGTCGGCTGAGTTACAAGTCTTAACTCTCAAGTGCATAGTCGAAAAGACAATTAATCATACTGCCAGCAACTCGGGTTTCAAAGCCTACCCATTGGGCCATAACCCAACAAAAAATCACACACGCAAAAGGGAAAATTACAGACAGTATACCAGACTACTTGTGCATAATCTCAGCTGTAAAGGCAGGGGATATTCGAGAAAACAAAGTCAAAGGACGAAGAGGAAGAGAAGGGAGATGGGCTGTGGGAAGGGGACTGAAGAATGGGGTGATTTATAGGCCCCAATGTAAGCTGTATAGAACCCACAGAAGCTCTAAAAATACCACTGCGCGTATAAGGTTGTATGGCATTATTTTTCCTAGAAATGGATTTCTAGTGGGCACAATGGATCAACCAATTTATATTCTCTTCTCGAAGAGATAATACCAAAAACCCTCGATGTCATTGATAGGCCCCACTTTTCAAATAATTAAAAAAAAAAAAATAATTTGTCCAACACGAGCAGAGAAGTGTTTAAGTGTTAGATTAAAGGGTAAGAGTCAAGGGAGCTTTGACTCTTTTAGTGAAAGGCAGCTCGAAAATTGGGATAGAGGCTTGTACGCGATTTCTGATGGATACGTGTCTCCTCGTGATTGGCGAGATGTCACTCTCTCTTTCACGCGTTAGCCGCTCATGATTTTGTTTTACCATGTTACTAGTTTTGGAGTTTGTAGAATCTTTCCGTGACTCGATTTTGCTTTCAGCATTATGAGAAAATAGCAACCATTTCTAGCTCTGTCCTGAAGGACCTTGACAAAGCTCGTGATAATGGCACAGTATGTAATTCTATTCAGAGTTTTGAGAAGACTGGTTTCACGACTGATCACCTACCGTGTTTATCATTTAGTGCCTTTTGCAACTGTAGTTAAAGTTTGTATTTAAAAATAATATTTTTTTTAAAAAATATATTTAATATCAATATATTAAAATAATTTAAAATAAAAAGTAATTCAAAATTTATTAAAACTCCGATGCAAACATATCACCAAATAAACACTTCCTGATTCATTCATTATTTTTTAATAAACATGTTTACTTATGTTGTGTTTAATTAATGTTTTTTTTAAATAGATATAGAAATGATATAGATAAATTTAATAAAAATAAAATAATTTTTTAAATGAATATATATATATATATATATATAAAATAAACAGATATATTTTCTGTATTTCAATGGTCTTCACCTCTTTTATATGATGCAATAACCAAATATTATCTTCACATCAATGATGATTTTAGCAAAGGTAAGAAACATATTTGTTTTTCGGTTGTTTTGTGAATCTCAGCCGAGTTTCTAAACAAAACTATTTTAAGTTTGGTCCTTGATATATCAAATATAACCAAATTAACTTTATTATTAAAATTTATGACAAAAATATCATGGTTCCTCTTAATGTGAGCTATAGAATCAAAATATTAGGAATGAATTTTATTATTTCATGATTGTATACATCTGGATAGTTATGGGATTACATTTACTTTCTTGTCATAGTTATCTTAGGAAGGGTTGTTTGTATATATAAAGCACTACTTTGTAACATAAAAGAGAAGTGATAAAATCACATTTTATACAGGAATTTTTCTCTGATTTAACATGGTATTGGAGTAGAGATCCATTCTTTGCATCCTGAATAACTACTAACAACCTTAGAGAAACTAAGGCAATAGATGTACCAATATCAACTGACTTGATTGAATAAAAGCAACCGAATACAATTGTAAATTTTGACAATCTCATGAAAAGAATGGATCATGTTGTAACTCAGAACCATACCTAGACCCCAACAATAATCTATGATATTGTAGCTGTATAGATTGGTATCAAACTTGATGCCACTAATTATGTTTTATGGTTCTAAATCGTGGAGATGTATATCTTACAAAAAGATATTTGAGATATATAAATGATGACCTTTTACAACCAAAACTGAATGATCTCAATTTTAAAAAATGAAAAATATATAATTCTTTTATGAAGAGATGACTAATCGACTCAACAAATCCCTCTTTCATAAAAAAAACTTTATTTGATTCCCAACTATTAATCAAGTATGGGATTCAATCATTACTACTTACTTTAATGTGCTCGATACATCTTAGGTGTATAATTTGAAAAGACAAGTAACATGAATGAAACAATCAGAGAATCTATAGAATCACATTATAATTATCACTAAGGCTTATAAAAGGAAATTGATTTTTATAAACAAATCTTATGGAATGTGCTAGTGACATATAAAAGTATAATGCTTTCCTTCAAGATGATTGAGTTTATACTTGTTTGGATGGACTAGATGACATGCTCAACAAGATAAGAAGTGATGTACTTCAATTGAACCCATTTCCAATAGTTAAACAGGTTTATACCCATGTTCAAAGAAAAGATATCAAACATACAATTATACTCATAAATAATGAGAATCCTACTACTATAGCTATGGTTTCTAGAAGAGGAAATGACAACAAGCACTATAGAAAGCTAAATACGAGACATCTTCATCAAGAAGATGTAATATATATAATTTAGCAAAAACTAAATGACAAGTGGAGAAAAAAAAACAATAATTGTTCTCATTATGAAAATATAAAGAATATACAAGACACACATCCTTGTGTCTGCCAATGTTGATTATCATGTACCACCAGCAGTTACCTGTTTCTTTCGTGCCTTTAACTCATTTCACCATTCCAGGTAACCATGAAAATATAAAGCATATATAAGACACATGCTTTAAATTACATGGTTACCTGGAATGGTGGAATAAGTTAAAGGCACGAAAGAAATAGGTAACTGTTGGTGGCACATGACAATCAACATTGGCAGACACAAGGATCCAACTATAATTAACTTCATTAGTAGATTTAAAAGATGATGCCATAATTCATTCTAAAGATCAAGGTAATAATTGCTATTATACTAGCAGTACATTACTTGCTTCTAAGGAATCTAATAATAACCTAATAGTGGACTCTGGTAGAACAAATCACATGACTTTAAGTCTAAAAGACTTTGTCAATATTACAAAACTAAGGTGGACTAGTATATCCAATGTTAGCATCGTTGAATATCCTGTTACAGGGGTTGGAACAATGCATATATCACCCTTCATATCATTGACTATACTTTATTAGTGCATTTTATTTTAAATAAGTTGTTGTCTATAAGTCAAGTTATCGAAGAACTAAACTGTATAGTACTAATGTATTTAATTTTTTTTCCAGGATATTCTCATGAAGAAGATTATTGGGCATGGTACTACGAGAGAGGGGTTATACTACATAGATGACTTTAGTCTATGTAAAGTCAACCCCATGAATTGTTCAGTATTTGCAAAAAAAAAAAAAAACAAATTTGGCAATGATATTATTGATTTGGGCACCCATCATTTAGCTATATGAAGTATTTGTTTACAAAGTTATTTTTGAATTCAAATTATTTAAGCTTTAGATGTGAAACTTGCATTTTAGCCAAGAGTCATCATATATATTTTCCAATCAATTTTAATAAAAGTGATATCTCTTTTGCTTTAGTTCATTCTGATGTTTGAGGACCATCTCTTATTATAACTATATCTGAAAGAGTTGGTTTGTAACCTTTATGAATGATTATACTAGGATGATATGGTTATATTTGTTGAAACACAAATATAAAGTATTTGATATGTTTCATACATTCATGCTATGATTTATAACCAATTTTTAATAGAATCTAGATTCTTTGATCTGATAATGAGGGAGAGTATGTGAATAATGATTTCTCATCATTTGTTTTTTAAAGAAATGATATTCTAAATAAATTGTTATGTAGTCAAACTCCCCAAAATAATGGATTGGTCAAACAAAAAAAATGACATATTTCAGAAACTGCACATGTATTATTATTTGGAGCACAAATACTAGGTCAAAAATAGGATGATAGTGTTGCCACCACTGTTTATTTGTTGAATCACATGCCTTCTAAAACTTTGAGATTCAACATTCCACTATTAGTTTTGTCATAACATGTTACTCTATTGTCTATACTTCTTATTCCACTGTATGTGTTTGATTATGCTGTATATATTCATCTACATAAAAATCAATGAACAAAACCTAAACTTTGTACTGTTCGTTGTATGTTTCTAGACTACTACTACTACTACTACTACTATTATTATTATTATTATTATTATTATTATTATTACTATTGTTGTTGTTGTTATTGTTGTTTTATAATTGTTGTTTATAATTTGTACAATTAACCTCCCTGTGGTTCGACCCCGGTCTTGCCGGGTTATTTATTACTTCGACACTCCTGCACTTGGGAGAAGACATCAATCTTTTAGTCGTGTCAAGTTTTTGGCGCCGTTGCCGGGGAGGTAAGTTCTTGTATAAATTATAGTATTTATTTTATTTTCTCTTTTCACTTTTCTTGTATATAACTTTGTTTCTTTTCTTTTGTTTCTTTTTATTTTGTTTTCTTCCTCCTTCTTTTGCTTTCTTGTTCTTCTTTTTATTTTATTCCTACACGTGCATGAGAGTGTGGTCACGTACATCAAGTGGTAGACTTTGTAGGGTATCCTCATCATTTTCAGAAAATATGGCCGAAGAAGATAATCAATCACTTCATAATGAGAATAATGAGAATAACCGTGCTAGAACACTTAGAGACCACATGAATCCCACAAGAACAAGTGCACCATCATGCATAGTTTTTCCTCCTGATGCATCTCATTTTAATTTTAAACCAGGTATTATTCAACTTTTACCTTCTTTTCATGGTTTGGAATTGGAAAATCCATACTTGCATTTAAGGGAATTTGAGGAGGTCTGCAACACATATAATAATTTAAATTGTAGCATGAACACCATTAGATTAAAGCTTTTTCCTTTTTCATTAAAAGATAAAGCTAAAACATGGCTACAAAATTTAAGACCAGGATCCATTCGTGCTTGGGATGAAATGCAACAACAGTTTTTAAAGAAGTTTTTTCCATCTCATAGAACAAACTCTTTCAAGAGACAAATCACCACTTTCACTCAAAAACCAGGAGAAACATTTTACCAATGTTGGGATAGGTATCGAGACTTGCTTAGTACTTGCCCTCATCATGGTTTTGAAACATGGAGATTGGTTTCACATTTCTATGAAGGGTTAACACCTAAAGATAGGCAAATGGTTGAATTGATGTGCAATGGAACTTTTGAAGATAAAGACCCTGATGAAGCAATGGAGTACTTAGACTTGTTAGCTGAAAATGCTCAAAATTGGGACACCGCGGGTACTTGTGAGGCACCGAGTAAAACTCAACCTCATACATCTAGTGGAGGTATGTACAACCTTAGGGAAGATCATGACCTTCAAGCCAAGTTTGCATCTTTAGCTAGAAAAGTCGAGGCACTAGAATTGAAAAAGAGTGGTCAATTAAAATCTGTTGAAAACATTGTGTGTCAAATCTGTGAAACAAATGAACACTCAACCAACGATTGTCCAACCTTGCCTTCTTTTAAAGAATGTCTCCATGAACAAGCCCATGCTTTAAACAGTTTTCAAAGGGCCAACCACAACCCATACTCCCAAACATACAACCCTGGTTGGAGGAATCACCCAAATTTCAGTTGGAAGAGTGACAATGCACAAACTTCACAACCACCGTTTCAAGCACACCATAATTTCCAAAATTCTCATGGATATGCACCTCCTTATGCTCCACCTCCTAGAAGAAATCTTGAGGAAACATTGCATGCATTCATTGAAAAGCAAGAGACAATCAATACTCAACTTGCTCAAAACATGACAGATTTTAAAGATACTCTTGCAAAATTAACATCTGCTCTCAGTTTCCAAGAGAAAGGTAAGTTTCCATCTCAAACACAACAAAATCCCAAAGGGCAATACAATGCAAATGCAAGTAGTTCCGGAAGCCAACACATGGATCAAGTCAAATCAGTCACTACTCTGCGCAGTGGTAAGGTTATTGAAAAACCCTCTCTTGAACCTTATGAGAAAGATGATGAGTCAATCTTTGAGGGTAAGGAAGGGGTTGAATCTGAAAATTGCAAAGAAACGACTGATTCACCGCCAGCACTTCCATTTCCTCAAGCCATGACCAAACAAAGGAAAGTCAATCACAATTCTGAAATTTATGAAATTTTCAAACAGGTAAGGATCAATATACCTTTGCTGGATGCTATTAAACAGGTTCCTTCCTATGCTAAATTTTTGAAAGATCTATGCACTGTGAAGAGGAAACTGAATGTGAAAAAGAAAGCCTTTCTAGCCGAACAAGTAAGTGCTATTCTTCAGAATAATAATGCTTTGAAATATAAAGACCCTGGTTGTCCTACAATTTCTTGCTTTATTGGAGAGCATAAAATTGAAAGAGCCTTACTTGATCTTGGTGCTAGTGTGAATTTACTTCCATATTCAGTTTTTCAGAGTCTCAATCTAGGTGAGTTAAAACCAACTTCTATATCTCTTTTACTTGCCGATAGATCTGTAAAAGTGCCTAGAGGAATAATTGAAGATGTGTTAGTACAAGTCGATAAATTCATTTATCCTGTGGATTTTATTGTCTTGGACACAGAACCTGTTGAAGCATGTAATTCATTTCCTGTTATTTTAGGACGTCCGTTTCTTGCAACCTCTAACGCATTGATTAATTGTAGGAATGGACTGATGAAGCTATCATTTGGAAACATGACATTGGAGATGAATATTTTCAACATTTGCAAGCAACCTGGAGATGATAATGATTTACAAGAAGTAGATCATATTGATGAATTAGTTTATGATCAACTTGAATCTACTTTAAGTAAAAATGAATTGGATGAAACTGAAGATTTGCAAATGGTTTATTCTGAGGAAGAAATCACGAATGAAACAAGCACCGAAAATGTTGATGCGAATCTTTTGTCAACAGTGACAACAGATTCGACATCTGACATCACACCAATCGATGATTACTTTCCTAACAAATCCTTACTTTCTCTTAGTTCAATGCCTTGGTATGATAAAAATATTAATTTTCTTGCTTTAGGAGATTTGCTAGCTGATTGGAGTACCCAAGACAAAGAAAAGTTTTTGAACGAAGTGAAGAGCTTTTATTGTGATGACCCTAACTTATTCAAATATTGTCCTGATCAAATATTTCAAAGATTCATTCCCGACAATGAGGTAAGTAGTGTCATTAAACTTTGTCATTCTGAAGCATGTGGAAGTTATTTCTCGTCAAAAAAGACTGCTGCAAAAATCTTTCAAAATGGATTTTATTGGCCCACCATGTTCAAGGACACACATGCATTCTGCAAAACTTGTGAAAATTGTCAAAAAATTGACACTGGTCAAAAAGTTTTGTTTTATGATTCTCAACTCTATGCATTCCCTAAAGAGCTAAGATTAAGATGGACCAATCCTTATGGGGCCTGTGATATTGAGAATTCAATGAATGACAATGATTTTAAGGAAAATGGACATCGTTTGAAAGCTTACTTTGATAATTTTCCTAGTGAAAATGAATCAGCTGGTTTGAATGATCTTGTAGATAAAGGTTGATTATTTTGTTTTTCTCACATTGTTTTTGTGTTTCTTTTTGAGTGATTTTTGCTAGTTTCTCTCACCCCGGTCAAATGGCGGATAACGGTACTCCGTGACTTAAGTCGGTTCTTTCAGTTTCCCACAATAACTGATATTTGTGTATATATTTGTGCAATTCTTTGAATCTCTCTTCTAATTCTCATTTGAAAATGGACACTAATCTTGAAAAATTGAAAAAGTATTTTCCCGCTCTGCCTCAGAATGCGATTACAAAAATTTACCGTGCTAGATGTGCAAGATTGAGATTGTTAATGAATCATGGAATTCCTGAAGATATTCGTTGGTTGATTGAAGCAAAGGTCCGATTATCAGGTGAGTCCTCTAACTTCTTCATTTCACACATGCCTGGAACAGGTAAAAGCACTTTTGCAAAGAAACGTCGTGCAAAACGACTAGAAGTCTGTCATCGATGTGCTAGATGGACTTGTAATACACAATGTCGTTCTTTAGGAATGGTATCTATAAACCGTGAAGATAAAATACAATTCATTAAGGATGGCCTGAGTAAGGAGTCTTTAGATAATCTTCTATTGACTCTTGAGACGCATCCTAGTGGAGATGTGCATCGTGCAATTCATGATTTATGGTCACTATTTCATAAAGAACATGATCGACTTAGTCTTGGGAATCTGACTAAAAAAGACCCTGTTTGCCAGTTTTTAAGAAAACTGGATGGGAAGCGTATCCCCGACCCATAGAGGGCGTTTAAGCCGTTCTTGGACGTAAAACCAAGGGAAGATGTGAGCCACAATCACAACTACCTGTACATACACATGCTTTTTTCAAAAGTAAATAAATAAATAAAGTTCTACACTACAATGAATGTTACTTTTTTATAGTTATAGAATTTTTACTCTTCAAAAATATCAATTTCTCCTCTTAAGGTGAAGATATGGGATGAAGAGCAAAAGTGGTGGGATACAACAAATGATGCTCAAGACGTTTAAAACATGACAGAATAAAGACAACAAGTGGTGCTCAAGACGTGGCAAAAACAGAGATAACTCAAAACACTATAGAAAAAGTTGTTGTAATAAAAACACCAACAACTCTAAATATGGCAAAAATAGTTTCATATATAGTAGAAACAACTTTAAGCGTGTTTGCTGGGAATAATGCTGAAGGCCTAATAAATGGTGCCATTAAAATATCACCAGAAATAGCTCTAAATATAGCATTTGAAGACATTGCAGATGATATTAATTTAAATAAAGTTGTTATAGCAACAATGCTAGACATCAATAAGATAATAGTTGAGGAAGATAAAAAAAAATTACACTTTAAATATACACTAAAACCCTTTATTTTGAAGCACTCGACAATGAAAAAAATCCTTTTCATGAGGATATTTCTAAGGTAATTTCTCATATACCATCTTTCAACAATATTTTGGATACTATTAATAGTTATCACTTACCTTTCAGGCATAATAGGGGCAAGCCCCAGTCTATTACTTATCAGATAACGAGGGAAAAAGTGCAAAATACCCAATTTCTAATTATATATCCATAAAAGAACTACCTATGCCTTTTGAAGCCTTTGCATATAAGTTGTCCTTTTATCAGATTCCTTATGTATTAGATTTAAGCAATAGTAACTAGCAAGTCTTAGCCCGATATGAATTATTATCATGAATAATTTCTTTGGGCAAGAGACATATTTTTTCAAGTCAAGATCTTAAATTCAAGGTAAGACAAATAAGATTGATTTCGTGAGCATTTAGAGATGAAAATAATTGATTAATAAAAAGTTGATTATATGAACACAAGTTCTCTAACTAGCGAACTGTTCAATAAATTTGTTCTAGAAAACATATAAAGGTTTAAAAGATGACGATCTTAAAAAGTTGGATGATAAATTTTTCTTATCAATGTCATTATCATCCATCTATTTCTTAGTAAAAACAATAATGAAAGCATAATTATATAACACTCTAACTAATTGAAACCTAATCTATTTAAGATCTGAGATTTAATAAGGATGGCTCAAACAGACACATATACAGGTTGCTTATAGTTTATCTATGTAAAGTTAGTGACACGACTAAAAGATTGATGTCTTCTCCCAAGTGCAAGAGTGTCAAAGTAATAAATAATCCGGCAAGACCGGGGTCGAACCACAAGGAGGTTAATTGTACAAATTATAAATAACAATAATACAATAAAAATAACAATAACAACAAGAACAATAATAATAGCAATAATAATAATAATAGTAGGAGGAGTAGTAGTAGTAGTAGTAATAACAATA
>NW_011499898.1:676986-694309 GCF_000495115.2 Populus euphratica | reverse complement strand
AACGTTACAATTGGAGCCAGTTGCAAACATGAAAGTTGTAGGCAATTGTCTCAGCTTTCTTGTGTAAAAACTTTAGCTCATTTGGACTTCTAGAACTCTAGATGTGGGTGAAATATTTGGACTTCTAGAACTCTAGATATGGGTGAAATACTAAACAGTGCTCGGGCTATAAGACAGATTCAGACTTCTTTGTTGTTGCTACAATTTGGACTTGAAAATGGCCTTTTTAGATCTTGGGCTCCATATAAAAGTTGTAGGCCTATATCTTACCTTTATATCCATGTAATGTAGACCTAAATCTGAGATCTACAGCTCTAGATATGACCCAATTACTGAATAGTATTTCGGTTTGGATTGCACCAACATCTTTTTTTTTTTAAGTTTGGTCATCTTTTTGTCCTTTCAATTTCAGTTCTTAAATTCATCAATCAATCCTTTCATTTATGTGATAGGCCTGCATTTAAAATGAACATTTATCATAAATTAAAAGTATCTTATATTATTAGATATATTATTATAAAACATGCTTTAGTTAAGGAGTTATTGATACTTCAAGTGCAAAATGATGACATAAAACCTTGATAAAAAATACACTTTTAAGTACTAATCAGTTAAATTGATATAATCTCTAATAGCTTTGAAGGTTTTAGCTTCCCGATTTTAGCGTTTGATATAGTATACTATTAGTTAGTAGCTTGAAAGATGAAAGTACATTTGATAGCTCACGATGTATGAATTTCTATGTCATTGTTTTTGCATGAAAATATAGTTATTGATAGAAAAATAAAAAAAAATAGATATGAAGAACAAATCATCTTAAAAATAGGGTATGCTTTTTGAAGGGTTAAACGACAATGCTTGTTAATAATTGCATCACATTAAATTTCATGAATTAAAATGAGCAATTAACTAAAAATTTGATTGAATCATGTTTCTTACATCTGCTTTTATCAAATTATTTTGTTAGATTATGGATTTTAGCTGAATGAATATAAAGTGTTTTGTTATATTATCAGTTTTAACTAATGTTATTAAACATAACCTATATCAGTAGATCAACTCAACACCTAATCTAAATTGAGTTAAAAAAAACACAATTAGAAGGCTTCTCAGTTAAACTTGAATTATCTATTCACACTATTCAAAACTTGGTTTAATGTTCTTTTTTATTAAAAAAAATTCAAAGTGACATTATTTTTCATTAAAAAAATAAATAAATGACATAATTTAGATTGACTTGAAATAACTCATCCAACTTAAGACTTAAGTCTTAGATAGAATCATGAGTCTAACTAGATTTAATAAATTTAGTTTTAGCTTATAACATGTCCATATAACATATATACATATGGTATTTACACATGATCTAAATTAAATTTTTTATTAGGTTATGCCAAAGACCAAATTATTTTTTTAAGAAATATCAGGGATTGAGCAATAGTCTAAACTCAAGACAAATTATCATGATTATGTATACATATGAGTGTTAATTGTCTCCTTAATGTATGGATGATTTCTGAATTGCTTTCATATGTTTTTCGACATGATATGTTATCAAAGTTACTATATTTTATAGGTAATAAAATATATGAAAATACCTAATAATAGGCACACAAAAAAACAAAAACAAATATATAGATATCAAGGATCTACAAAAAGATAGAACTTGTAGATTTATAACCAAGAAACATAGGAATATGGGGATACCAATGGAATATGATATCAAACTTACTATTCCATTAGCCTATGTTTTGCTGCGGGATAGATTAATTTTTTTTAAACATAAAAAAAACTTTAAGAGTGTGAAATTTTTTTAACAATGCTATTAAACTTGAGGAAATAGGTAAATCTTGAAACCATTGAACGAACTCCTTGCCTAGAACAAGTTTCCAATTAAACCATATAAAAGTTAACTTGAAATGAATTTATTGATTTAATAGGTTCAAAGAAAATGTGGATGACTGACAAAAGCATGAATAAATTTATATATAAAAAAGATTTTTTTAAAAAAGTATTGAGATCATGACATATTGGATGACATTAGTCACACATAACTCGGTTTATAAACTTAGCTAGATTTAATAATTTTTTTTAAATTTTTTTACTTAATTATATGATAAAAATTATATACTCGCAATTTCAAACATCATCCTAAAATAGATGTTTATTTGATACTGTGATAATCATAAAAAAAAAGCAGAAAAAATCATTCACGAAATATATTTCCCAACCAATTCAATATTAATGGATAAAATCGGGAAAAGAATAAAATTGTTTTTTTAATTAATATCAACATTAAATAAAAGACCAAATTGCTCCTAAAATGATAATTAAACATATTAGGTGACCTTAGTTACTTACAAATCAATTCATGAACTTAGCTGGGTTTAATAATTTTCTTTAAAAAATATTATTTATTTATTTATATGAAAAAAATTAGATGCTTATAATTTCAAACATCAATCCTAAAATAGATATTTTTTTGAGATTGTGATAAATCTAAATAAATAAAAAAAATCATTCACGAAGGCTATTTCCTAACCAATTCAATGTCAATGGATGAAACCAGGGAAAAATAAAGAATTTTTTTATAATTATTATCAACATTAAATAAAAAACCAAATTATCCCTAAAATGATGATTAAGCCCTGGAAGCCAAGCTTTAAAAGTGAATTTTTTATTTCAAAAACTTAGATCAAAGTTACGAGTTGTTTTGCATTTAATTATAGTATCTTTAACTTTGCAAAAAATAATAAAAAAGATAGAAATAACCTTAATCAATTAAAAAATGGTTAATTCACAATAATTGAAGGATGATGAGTATGTAAGCTATTGTATGGAAAACTAGTAAATTTACTATTTCAACCCATACTAATTGATATGGGGAAATATTTTAAATCTAAACTAATATTCTAAATTTTCAACCTGTAGAATTAAAAACTCAAGTTCAATTAAGAATTTCAATTTTTAACCAACTTAATACTAAATGATAAAATTAGAAAAAAAAAATTAATAAAGAAACTAACCAAAGAAAAAAGAAAAGAAAAGAAAAGAATGAGCATAAAAAATGAAAGGAGAAAAAAAAACTAAGTGGTGAAATTGAAAAGGAAAACAAATTAAAAAACCATCATAAATAAAAAAAATAAAAAAATGACTAAATCTAATATATTAAAAAAATTAAAGGATGATGCAATTGAAAACAAAACAAAATTTAAAAAATGAATAAAAAAATAGAAATAAGAAGATAAGGGATAAAATAAATAAATAAAAAAACATGAAAGGATGATATGAAAATATGTAGGGCCATACATACATTTCTAGGAGAAAAGAAAAAAGAAAAAATATGATGTTGGTGATGCACTGGATGTTTGAAAACTACATCTACCACATATTGTTGAAGAGGAGGACGAGATGAATTGAATGATACAATGGACTAATATTTTTTACCACTGGGGTCAGTTGTATGCACTGCTCGAAGTCAACAGCTTGTTGCAGTTATTTTTAAATACCACTCTATCCTTAGTATCTAAATATTACTAAAAAAAATTCACTTTAAAATTATGGCTTAGCTATTCAAGCCAAGCTTTTGAAATTTTGAATTCAAGGATAATAAAACTATTATACTGAAATGTTTAAATAAATCCTAAACCATATTTCAGTGATTATTTATTTTTAAAGATAATAAAATTATTTTACCAAGAAAAATAATAATGAAAAGACCAAGCCACCCCTTAACAATTCTAAAAAGATAAATGAACTAAAAAAAACTATTTTACTCCTAAAAATACAATTTATTAAGAGTTTTTTAAAGAGTAAAACCATCAGAATTTTATACTTTTAGATGTGGGCCCTTAAATGTTTTAAGTCATGTTTGGCTTGAGAATTAACATGATTGAATTGACCTTTAATAAATCTTATACGCACAAGGTCGAATTAGAAATGAGAATTCAATCGACACTTTGACTAAGTTGGATAGTTTTTTTCAGTCATATGATATCTTTATGATACTATAAGCATATTTAGTATTGTGGTAATGGATTAAGGATTACTTTTTAAAATGTATTTTATTTAGGTTTGCATTGAAATAAATTTTTTATTTTTTTAAATTTATTTTTAACATCAATACATCAGCATAATTTAAAAACATATAAAAATAAAAATAAATATTTGTTTTCAAAATAACTTTTAAAATACAAAAAGGAACATGCCTATAAAAACTTGATTTGTGGTTTCTCTCTGTATTTTTCATTAAACATCTTATTTACGTTACTCTAAAGTGCCTATCATTATTCTCTTACATGTTTACGAGGTTTCTTCTTTAGCCTCTTTATCCCAATGATATTTCATATTTTATGAAGGAATAGAAACCACATATACCCAGTACTTCATCCCATGCCTTGAATAATTAAATGTATAGATGTTGTACGTGAGAGTATATATATATATATATATATATATATATATAATAAGTTGTAATATTCTTGAAATACTATAATAATTTAATATAATATAACCTCAGCTTATGAGACCTATGTCTCAACGTTTTAGTGTATCTCATCATGTTACTTGTTCGGGGAACACAAGTCATTTTTTTTTATCACAATCTCAAATATTATCAACTACTTCGTCTTCACATATCCTTTTATTGAGTCATATATTTCTTAAGGATAACCATATGGAGTTTATTGGTCTGCATCAATATTCTCTCAAAGTTGTATACTATATAAGCTCGCCAAACTAGCATGTTATGGTCTTTCATGAAGAAAAATCTACTCCGATGAATGATGCTACTTCACTCATACTATGATTCAACCATCTCTTCCATTGTGTCATTCTATCCGATCCAGATACAGTTTCGCAATACAGTGAACCACAACCACACGTTGCTCCACAATAAAATTTTTTTTGAACTTTTTTTTTAATAATTGTCGTATCTCAACATCACATTGCATTGCAAATAGTCACTAAACTCTCGTTATTATTCTATCGTTGCCTTGTTGCATGAGCCCTAAACCTATAAGGAAGCTAGCTAGTACCGATCCTTTATGATACCAAGTTATGTCAATGAATTACAAACTTTGAACAAAATAAAACCAAGACTCGCTCGGTTGGCTTGTTGAGAGTTATAAAGACGTGGACTTATAGTAAAAGATCTAGATCCTAAGTATATGACATTAACTATGAGGTGACTTTTGCTCTGTTACCCATGCTACCCATCTTATTACCTCACTACGAAGTTCTTGCTGGTTGTTGTTGTTGTTAAATAGTGTCAATTATTTCATACGGATGCCAAGAATGTCATCCTTAAAGGGAATCTTTCTAAACAATTGTATATATATAACCGTCTGCTAGCCACCATGATCATCTACTAGAAGAAGTTTATCATTTTATCGAGCTTTTTATATATGATCTCAAATAAGATTCCCACATTTGATTTGAGACATACCACTCTACCGTAAATCATTTTGAATTCGCTTCTAATATATGTTACCTCTACGTACTATGTGTTGATCATATAACTATTATAAGGGATAATTTTCAATAGGTATCTTTTTTCCTGCTCATTTGACCGATAGTAAAACTACTCCAACTATTGAGTCTAATGGCTAGCTAGTTCACGCTTGTAATGGTACAACACCATGTGACCCTACACTATATATCTCATTGTCATTAATCCTGATATAGCATATTTGGCTCAACATGTGTTGATCATATAACTATTTCAAGGGGTACTTAATTTACTCTATAGACTCCATCTTTCTGCACAATCATCGCGAGATGGCTTTTTCATGATATGAGAGCTCAAACTATCGGTGCCACCTTGTTGCACTGTGATAATCGATGTTCAAATTGCCTAAAATGATGTGTTTCAAGAATGAACATTTTCGAGACTTATCTTCCAAGCTCAAATTGATTTCCACTCCACCACCTTAAGTTTGAGGGGATGTCAGAGTGTGTTAAATAGTAGTGCTAGTTACATTAAGAATATTATAGTAGCGTGATCTAACTCATCTACTTAATCTTTAGCAATCATTATTGATCCCTTGGATATCTATGATCTTTGAGAATTATTAATTTATTTTTAAAATCATCGTGATTATATATATTTACATGTAGGACATGTGGACTTGTATCTATAGCCCTATGAACCTTAATAATTTAGATATACAATGCAAACATACAATGTTTTATATTCTCTCTATTGCTCCTGTTCTCCTTAATTAGCATATAATGAATTATGGTTCGGTAGTCTAGCTATTAAAAAATTAATAAATACAAATAAAAATACTGATACAATATTTTTATTGATAAATTATAGTTAATTTTACAAACATAATATTATCTTACTATATCTATCGGTAAATACTAACATAAATATTCTCTCAATGTATACTAAGAGAATTACAGTGAAAAAAATAAATTAAAACAAGACCAAAAAGTATAATGACATGTCATTTATACCGTCACTAAAATTCATCCGTAAACTCGTTGGTAAACTCACTTTTCTTTGACATTGTTCATTATATCAATTACAAAAGGTATTAATGATGGATTAATTTCGTCGGTATTTTTTAGAGAGTTTTAGAACTATTCACTTTTCAATTGCACTATTAATTATTATTTTTTATAAATGAAATCACTGATAGATTAAAAAGTCATAGGTGATATTTGAGAGTTTCTGAAAATTTTGAATTAAATTAAAAATTTTAATTAAATATTATAGACACCAACGAAATAGTTAAAAATATTAATATTTAATTATCTGTCAGTGAAATCATCGTTAAAATATCCTAATAAAAAGACTAGAGTCCCTTATTTCATGACAGATGCGTCTTTTCTTCTTTGTTTTCTTCTTCTTCTTCTTTTTATATAATGAAAAAAAAATGTCCCTTTCTTTCTTTCTCTTCTCTTCTCTTCTCCTCAATAGGTATGTCTTCTCCTCTCTTCTTTTTTTCTCTTTTTAATTACATACTTTATAAATTTGTTTTTTTTTTATCTTCTCAACTTCACTTGCAATTACATTAAGGTAAGATTTCTTCTTTTTTTTGTGTTTTTTGTATTATATTTGTTTTTTTAATTTTTTATTTTTAATAATTGTATGAATATTGTTGTAAATTTTTTTTTCCATATGAGATCAATCTTGTTGGATTTTAGTTGGATTTTGTTGTTCAATTTCTATTAAATTATTTTATTTGTTGCTAGATTATGAGTTCTGAAATAGATTTTCTAGGTTAGGTTGAAATTGTTTTTAGTTGATTTATTTATTTGTTGTTGTTGTTGTTGTTTTTTTTGTGTTTTTTATTTGTTGCAAATTTGTTTGACTTTGTTTTTTTATTTTTTATTTTTTTATTCCAAGCAACTCAGTTTTTTTATATATTTTTAAATAACTACTAGCGGTATTATCAACAAATTAAGTTCGACATTGGTATATTCCAGAGAGTTAGAAAAGAATTATTACAAATACCATTGTGCTAGTGTTTTTATCTCCGATAGAATTGTATATAGTATTTCTGTTGGTTGCATGACAACATTTCTGAGAGAAATATTGATGGAATGAAGCAGATAATTTTTTTTGTGAGCTTTTCCCATCAGTAAATCCATTGATAATTTTATTATTAACAGATTCACTGACAAACTAAAAATTACCGACAAGAATTTTACCGATGTAGCATTTCTATTCTTGAACCCATTAGTAAATTTATTTCCACCGGTATTTTTAAGAATTATAGTAGTGTCTATATGGGTGTTTTATAAAATATTTTATCAATCATATTTTAAAATATTTCAAACATTTCTCATTTGGATCTTCTTTTTGATTTTTTCATAAAATCTACCCCATGGCATTGTTCAAAGGGGAAAAAAATGAACATTAGATGGAAAAAAATTAGGACAATGACAAAATGATCCAGCTGAGAAATTTCTAAAACATTTATTACCTTCATAGAAATTAGTGTTGTCATGACATTGAATTTATCTTATTCTCATCAAGCTATTGCTCAAGCTAGATAGATTTATTTTTTGGAGTTCTTGCTTAAGATTTTGATATATTAATAAATCTTAATGAAAAGTTGGATATAATAGACAAATATAATAGTTATGGCATGGCATATAGGTAGTGGTGGAGTGGTTGGTATTTGATAGTGTTAATGAAATGTTTTTACTATATATATTTTTAGCGATATAATAGACAAATATAATAGTTACGGTATGGCATGTCGGTAGTAGTGGAGTGGTTGATACTTGATAGTATTGATGAAATGTTTTTACCATATTTATTTTTAGCATAATCTTGTTTTTAGATGGTCAAATGATATTCAATAGGTGGCATTGATGGAAATTTATTTTTTATCATATTTGTTTTACTAAAATTATTTTTTATTGATATTTTTTTTAATTTGTTTCCTTCAATAAATTATGAATCTAGTTTTCTTATAATAAAGGAGTTATATCCTTTTTATATAGTTTAAAAATCTTTAAACCTCCCAATAAAAATAAAGAAAATTATAACCCGTCCGCACAAATTATTAAAGATACAAAATCACTTAGGTATGCTACCAATAACTTCAAAATGAACACGTGACTACCAAAATTGATTTGCAGAAGTCATAATAAATACATTTTTTAATTTAATTTAATGTGTTTAATTTTTAAAAGTTTTTTCCTGGCATCTTTACTGTCTTTGAAAGAAGAAAACTATTGATATTTCTCAAGAGGCTCTCTCTCCACCAATTTCTATCAACTTAGTCTAGGGATTAAGAAAGTGTTTGTTTTCATAGTTGAACTTGTTTTCTAAAGTTCTTTTAAAATTATTTTTTATCTAAAAAAATATTAAGTTAATATTTTTTAATATTTTTAAAATATTTATATAAAAAAAACTACGCATCATATTAACATCCCAACCCCACCCATCCAACCATGATTCAAATTTCAAACCCAGGACATGCTCCATCATGCTTGTAGATCCACTCAGCCAAGCAAGGAAGTTGACTTTGGAGGTCATAATTTATCCATCACATGGATATATACAGAGAAAACGAAGGAGTTTTAGCACGGTTATACTTCATGATGCTTTTTCTTTTTCTCCCCAAAATGTAAATCAATCGGTTACGTACTGTTTAGACAAGTTCTAGGCTACCAAACGATTGGATCTTGTCCCCTGGACTGGACTTCCAGACCGCTTTCTCAGTTCGACCTAAGAGTGGTTTTTTCTTCCATAGTAGCAGTTCAAGATACGAGGTCATATATATATATATATATATATATATAATACCATTCATTATATTCAAGTTCATTTTGTCACCCGAAAAGATCCATCTTGTTTGATTCCCTCTAGCGCTACAGCAAACCATAAATTTTATTTGCCCAATAAAATGTCACTCATTGACCAAGGAACCTGCAGGCAGGCAGGCAGGCAGGCAGTTATGAGAGCATACCTAGCTAGGAGCGAAAAGGAAAAAGGAAGAAGAAGATTAGTAGCTGGATAGCAAATGACATTGGAACAACAATATATAATATAGTTTTTTTTGTCATAATAATAACAATAGAAGGTTTTATAAAAAGCATGCTGGCGGATGTCCGCCATGAAAAGAGATAAAGTATTTACATAAAGGTGCACCAATGGACAGAAAGGAAAAGAACTAGAAAACAAAAGAAAGGCTGACAAAATGGCACCGCAAGCCATTCAACTTTTCTCAGCATCTTCTTATTCAGCTTCGAACACTTGTTCAGTTTCCAATACAACAAGCACACTGATATGAAGATCATTACTCGCTCCAAGTAAATACCATAAGAGGATAGTTTCCACGTCTTTCACTAAAATCTGCCATTAACCATCATTGTCCATTGAACCAGGAGTTTATCAAGTAGTGTGCGTAGAACACACTAAAAGAACCCCACCATGAAGTGAATTAAAACAGTTATGAAACCTAATATAGCTATTAAACCTACTTTGAAGATGATTTGACGCAACTATTTGGGATTGATATTTTAAAAAAAAATTTGACGCAACTATTTGGGATTGATATTTTTTTTATTTAAAATAACTGGGTTATGATTGGATCAATCAAGTTAACTTTGAGTTAATTTTTTTAAACTCAATCTCAGTCCAGAGAGGTCAACTAGATATCGTAGTGATCTAAAAAAATAACCGGGTTATGATCAATCAACGAAGTTTAATAATATTGATGTATAATTAACGGCAATGGATGGGATTAAAAATAGCAGAGAGGCTGATAATATCGAAAATCGAAAACTCCAATGAGTAGCGTCGTCAACATTCAGTAATTGATGACGCTCTAACAATCAACTAAAGTTAAATAGGTACCCACCCATGTGAACATGAACGTGATAAATGGACAAGAAAAAATTGTTTGCAGGCCAAAGAGAACCAAAAGTTCGTACATTGGTTCTCATGAGTCCTCTCCATAAACATGCCCGCAGCCACCCTCACTATGCTGGGGACGAAAGAGTCTTTCTCGACGTCTCTACCCCACAGATGATTCACATGAAGACGTTGGAGATTTGTTACGGACAAGACAGTAGTAAACAGGTGCAAATAAATAAATAAATAAATATATAAATGCTTCGATATACAGAAATAAAAGCCCTGGTTAATTATAGGAGCAATGTGCGGCGGTTTTTGACTTGAGACCTGAGAGTTTCTAATGTTGCTGCTGTTGCCTTCCTCATGGGCTTCCACATGAATTCCCATTACCTGCAAAAATACAACTCATCTCGAGACTTCTAAGCAGTTTTTCAAGGTTAGATACAGAAAGATTCTACCAACTACGTGCAAGTGTTGTGTTTCCCACAATCATGTTCCTTTCGATGCAGAGTATCTCACTAGGGTGTTGTCTTTTAGTCAAAAGAAAGGGCTTGACTGTGCTCTTCCACTCCATGAACTGATACAAAATAATCATTCTAAGAAAAAACAAAGATCTTAATCTTAAACGGTAACAATATCCTAATTCTTCTTTGAAGGTTGCAAGAGGAAAAAAATAATAATAAAATATAGATTATTTTTTATTTAAGGACTTGTTTGCATGATTAAAAATTGTATGCGGGTAGAAACCCATGTGATGATCAGCTTCTAGCGTGTGTGTGTGGGAGTACATTAGTTTCTTCTTTTTTTTTGTTATTTATTTAATAATGGAAATTCTTAGACTCATGCACTCTATGGTTAGCATCATGTATCAAATTTATTTATTTATTTATCTGGGAACAAGAGCATCAATATTTTTCTTTCATCCTCTCGCTAGGCAAAGTGCCTCTCACCTCCTCTTTTTTCTTTGGATTCCTTCTTCTTTTATCAAGCCGGGGCTTAATTTTTCACCAAAAAAATAAGAAAAAAGGTCGGGGCTTAATTATAGGTTTTGTTTCTCGTTATCATTCATCTGAGTGGCCGTTTCATCATGGTAGTAGAAGGCATGATTGCTACTGGAGCCAGATTCTCACTTGCTAAGATTTCTTGTGTGTGTGTGTGTGTGTGTGATTATATATATATATATGTGATTATAGGCTACTTGTACATGAGTTTCTTACTCCATACCAGTTATATTCCCACTTATTTGGGATCATGTTAGGACAGTACTACACAGCTAAACCATGCACTAACTTAATCTGTGTTTTTTTATTTATTATTATTTTATAAAAAAGGAAAAGGAAACGTAACATATTTTGAAAAAAAATAACAAGTTTTCATGGGGTTTTTCTATTGACCACTTCATGGATCGACCTGAGTTTTCAACCTTATTATACCATGATAATTCTTTTTTTTTTTTTTATTGAAACTCGGTCACCTCGTCATTTTCTGTCAATAATATCATGTTTTTCAGATCCACACAGGTTTAGAAGATCGCCCACACTTCTATGTCAAGATTGATGTCAATTCCTTCCAGCCTTCGTTGCCCCAAGCTCTCCTTAGTTATTTAATGCGCAAGTCTAAACTATTTCCCCACTTTGAGTAAATTTTGTTTTACAGGCACGGTGGAAAGTGTAACATTGTCTTACTAGATAAAAGCATGTGCATCTTTTAGATTTTATGAAAAATATAGGATGATTACTATAACTCACTTGAAGTATTCTAAAATTATTGTATAAAAATTTGAAGATTTGACACAAACCTTCTTCATATTTAAAAAATAAATACTCCTTTTTTTACCTAGAATGAGCTTAACGAGTATTTTACAAAGCCAGTTAAAAAAAAAGAATAAATACAAAAAAATGGGAATATTTTTTTATCCATGAACGATATAAATTTTATTATTTGATTTTAGACAAATTTTTTTAGTTTCATTTTTAATATTCTCTATCTAATTGCTAAAACTTCTTAATTTAAATATTTTTTCTGGGTATTAATTAAGAGAGATTTAGGTATAAAAGGAGGTTTCTTTCAGATCTTCAAACTTTTGGATGGTCTATGTATATGATTTCGTGGTATTTCAGAAAGTTCATTATAATTTATATAAAAATATATTATTTTCGTTCAACCATTATAAGAGTTTTACAAATAATTGAATTACCTGCCAGCTTATTATTTTTGCTAAATTTTATTTTGTTTTCTTGTGTAGCTATTTAATATCAATAATAAATGTATGAACTACTAATTAATATTAATCAGTTTTAATGGTTAAAACAATTTTTATATTTGAAATTCTTTTAAGGATTTTGATTTTATAAAAGCACTAATTAGAAGGAAAAAGAAGTTGGTCAACCTAGTAACTTATGCATTTTTATTTTCATTTTCTTTCATCTTAGAAAGGAAATGTTGTAAGATAGCAAGAATATTAATTTAATTCAACTCCACAAATATTTTAAATAATATACTTAAGGTTAGTCATGTGATTTAGTATTTTATTCCAAATATAAAAATTATAACATAGTATTAATTAAATTCAAATCACATCTGAAATGAAATTCAATTATATATATAATTTAATTCTAAACAAACCGTAAAGAAACGATCAAATAAAAATATGACACAATCATGGAGGTTATTTATAGTTCTCCTCCCTCCTAGCTACAAAAACAAGTAGATGAGATAACTAACTAATTAACTATATATATATATATATAAAATAAGTTAAAATAAAATAAAATAAAGACTTGGACCTAGTTTCAAGCCTAGGCACTAGGCAGGGATGAGCCTGGAAACAACCAAGCCTATCACTCCTGGGCAAGGAAAACGACCCATGCTCGGAGCTTGTGGGTGTGCGCTGCGTCGTCCACCATCATCTGAGAATCGCCGGGTTCCGTTGAAACTTACGGGCACCACGTCCAAGTGATATTTTTCAGCTTTTTTTTCACTTAAGAATAAATGGAAATACTCTCCTTAACCAACTAAACACAAATCTAATCTTGAAACACATTTGCAAACAACAAATAAATTCAATTTTAAATTGTTTAGTTCTAAAACTTCAAATCTATGTATCTTCCAAATCCCGTTATGAAACTAAACAATTCTGATATTTATAGATTTATTGTAATGAGAGCTCTCAATAGACAGTGATATAAAGTGATTTTATGGCTAAATTCTACCCTTAAAAATTCTTCTCTTAAAATTTTTTATGTTTTTTCTCGCTGCATCCGTCCATATCCCCTCCTCCCTCATTTTTGTTTTCATTCCAATTGCAATCAAATGGGCATTATATTAAAATAATATTTTTTATTTATTTTTAAAAACCACAGATCATAATACCAAACAAGGCTTTAGCCGTCAAATTTTCTCATATTTTACTGTCAGTTAGTGTTTGCTTTGAAGTTGAAAAATGGTTACACGAGTAATTTTTAAAAAATACAAAAATAAAAGTAAAAAATTAGTTTTTTTTTTAATTGTTTGAAACAAAATTAAAAACTTGAAGTGATTTTCTGATGAGAAAAACATTTTAAGGGAATAAACAATTCAATTGGAGGAACTAGCTGCTGCGGGGAACTTGGTCGTATTAGTACTTTGTTTTGTAATTGAAAATCAACTCTTTACCTATCCGAAAATGCTTCGTTCGAACTATAACGTCAGGAAACCCAACACTCACATACAATACAGCTGAAGTGGAGGGCTTGGTCCAGCCTCCAATTGTGGTTTTCACATTTGTACAAAGTAGAGATAGGAGTTGACAACAGAACTTCAAACACCAAGCATGCAAGAACCAAGCAAATTAGAGCAAGCAGAGAACATAACTTCCGGTAATTTTTATAGCTGTCATGACATATAGCAGGATCAACAACTGTCCAAAAATAAATAGGCAGTAAGCAAACCAAACCAAGTTCTAAAAGGAAGCTGCTTGAACTCACTGATTCATAGCCATCACCATCTGTTTGGAAGTCCAATCAAAGGCTGCTGTTGGATTCACGGGAAATGTAAAAGCAACTGGGGCAGTATTAGCTTTTGCAGATATCCTCTTTCATAAACTAACTTTCACATGCATTTGGACATAATGTCCTCTAACAGTAATTGCTTTTTCTTGAGTTGTTTTTTATTCTCAGGTCACCATCCAGTTGGGTAGCAAACACCATGCAGAAGTCATTCTTCAACAACATTGACAAGTTCATATTCAATCAGCGACAGGTTGTTATCTTCCTTCACAGTGAAATCAGCAGGTTCAGTGACTTCAACACGGCCCCACTTGTCCACAGCAAGCCTCATTGATCCTTTAAACATGTCGATTTTCGCATTGCGAAGGATCACAGTAGTATCCTCTTTCATCAAATCCACTAAGAAAAGATAAGAACATGAATTAAACAAAACAAAAAGGACTAGTAAAATCCAAAAAAATAAAAAAGATGCAGGATTGCATAATCCAGATTCAAATCATCGATTCCTTGCTTGACAGATGAAGAAACCAAAACCACACATGCCTTGTGCTCTTTTGACAAAAAAGTATTTTAGAAGAAAAGCCTCAAACAAATCATCAAAACACAAACTCAAAACAAGGTTGTGATTATTTAGTTGGGAGTGACAGTGAAAATGGTTGCAACATCTAGAATCTGAACTGTAATGCGGTTTAATGGATTTTTCAAAGTGTTTTTCGTCTTATCAAAATCATCAAAAACCACCTAAAAAGGCGTCAATTTGATGATTTTTTCACGCAAAAAACTCTTTGAAAAGCACCTCAACTGCAATGTCAATCCGTATGGTTAAGGGTTTTTCTTTTTTGGTGACATGTACAAATAGTCTGATAAAGATTTATCAATTTGATCCAAAATGTCACCCAAACATCTTTCCATAAGTAATCTTATCAGATAAATAGTGCTGACAAAGAAAAAGCCATCAAGACATGATGGGAATCTAAACACAGTTGCATTGCCAGAATAATATTGAACCCTGAAAGCACTCAAAGAAAGAGGGCATTTGAACAAATTCAAGATAAAACTATTTAATCACACGAAAGTCTGACCTCCTCGAATCCAAGAACAAAGAACAACCATTTGGAACCAACAAGCCACACACTATAATGATTAAACCCCATTTTGCTGATTCAATCAAAGTGCCCGAACCTTAAAAAAAGAAGGAAAAAAACGAAAAGTACCTTGATCATTTCTAGCAGTAAAGATAATCAATCCAGTCTCATCCCCAACCAAACATTCAGCAATTCTCATTTGGCGTACTTGAGGACCATCAGCACGCCCTTTCTGCAATACCATCTTTACACTAACAACCTTGACAGTGAGAGTGTGGCCGAAAGTGCCTGGGCGGAGCTGCTCAACCTTGGTGAATACAGGCTTCCTCAACCCCGGTCTTGATTCTTCAGCCATTTTCAACTGCAGAAACAAAAGGCATTTAACACCACAAATTCTATTCTAAATTAATTAAAAAATA
The DNA here is from genome assembly GCF_000495115.2 of Populus euphratica. Lineage (NCBI taxonomy): Eukaryota > Viridiplantae > Streptophyta > Magnoliopsida > Malpighiales > Salicaceae > Populus > Populus euphratica. Next base: position 678,495 of record NW_011499898.1, on the reverse strand, counting down.
AAACACAAATTTCCAATCGCCGAGAACAGATCGAGCAGTAACATTTAACAGAAGAATGGAAAATTAAAAAGGAAATACGCATGCCCTAGTATTTTAGATACGCTAGGGTTAGGGTTTTCACCTTCAAATTGGAGAGCGTGAGATGAGCTGAGGTGAGATCTGATCTGATCTGGTTGAGTGATTGAAAAACGTAGCCGTCAGAGTCGAATCAACAAATAGAGTCTTTGTGCCTAAATACAAATAATATACCGACAACAACCTTTGATCCTTTGACTGGCCAAGGTTTGCTGCCCTCCTCTCTGCACGTGACTCTTCCTTCGCCTACGGACTTGAATTTTCTTCTAGCTTTTAACCAGTCGAGAAAGAAAGGGGCTATCCTGAAAAGCCCACAATCAAAAACTACTACCCTACTTTCGCCCCCGCTAGTCCCCCAATACTTGGCCCATAAAAAATCCCATAGGCTATTTTTAATGAAGATAATCAATTTTACATTTCTATTTTAATTTTTAATTTTTCTAATTTTTATTTCAATAATAAATTCAAAAAATTATTCATTTATTTAGGATGAATAAGAATTTATTCTTTTAAAAACAAGAAATACATTAAGATTATATGTTTTGATTTAAAAAATTAATATGTAATTGATAATAGTCATCTTAGTATTTTGTATTTGTGATAATATAATTATAAAATATTATTTTTGTTTTATTAAAATTAAATTTATCATGAAAAATATATATTTTCTAATTCAAAAAAATATTTTATATTATATTTATAATAACAAATAAACAAGTTTATAACTTTAACTACATATAAAAATTATAATAACAAATAAACAAGTTTATAACTTTAAATATATATATATATATATATATATATATATATATATATCTGTCTGTGTGTGTGTATTTATGTATATTACATTGCTGAAAAATGGTTGTATGTTAAAGAGAAATATTATATTATTCATCATTTAATTTTTTTATGAAAATAATGAGAAAATTGTGATGAAAAACCATGAAGAACCTCTAAAATATGTTTTTTTTTTAATTTACCACAAATTTTAAAAACTAGAAAACTAGTCTTCCAATTTTCCAAACGGAGAAATAATGCATTTAAATGGAAAGTTTCAGTTCATATTTTTCAATTTATTTATTTTTAAAAATTAGAGAATTACTTTGTTTTTAAATAATAGCCTCCTCGATACTATTGAAGAATCCGAAAAACAGCACGACAACAAAATCCCTCTGTATATTCATGAATGAAACCTTTGAATGGTCGTGTTTTAATTGGTACCTCCTGTAGTTTTTTATTTTATTTTAATATTATTTGGTCTGGAGCCCCCTCTATTAAGTTTCGGGTACTATTTTTTATTTGATTCAATTTTTATAAAAAAATAATTAAATTAAAATTTAAAAAAAATAATCAAAATCAGTTCAAATTAGTCGGTTTCGCTTCGATTTAATTTGATTTTTCAAAACAAAAACCGATTCAAATCGATTTAGATTA